>NC_091819.1:33147245-33449617 GCF_041296235.1 Equus asinus | reverse complement strand
CCACCTGTCGGACACGCCAAAATCACCTGCCGGCTACGCCACAGCCAGTTGGTGAACACTCCGGAAACACCTGCCGGGCTGGCTGGAACCACCTGCCAGTCACGCCAACATCACCTGCCAGCTCCGCCAGAACCACTTGGCGGAGACTCCAGAAACACCTGTTGGGCCAGCCGGAACCACCTCTCAGACGTGCCAGAACCATGTGCCTGAGATGCTGGAACCACACCCCGAACAGACCGAACCCACCTGCCAGACCCAACTGAACCACCTGCCGAGCACGCAGGAACAACCTGCTCGCCTCGCCGGAACCACCTGCCGGGCGCAGAGGAAGCACCTGCCGAGCGCGCCGGAGCCACCTGCTCGCCTCGCCGGAACCACCTTCCGGGCCCAGCGGAAGCACCTGCCGAGCGCGCCGGAGCCACCTGCTCGCCTCGCCGGAACCACGTGCCGGGCCCTAACCCTAACCCTAACCCTAACCCTATCCCCAAACCCTAACCCTAACCCTAACCCCTAACCCTAAGCCTAACCCTAAACCCTAACCCAACCGTAACCCTAACCCTAACCCTACCCCTAACCCTAACCCCTAACCCCAAACCCTAAACCCTAACCCTAACCGTAACCCTAACCCTATCCCTAACCCTAACCTGAAGGACAGCCTGGAACCAGCTGCTCAACTCGCCGGAACCACCTGCCAGACATGCCAGAACCACCTGCCGAGCACGCCGGAGCCACCTGCTGGACTCACCAGAACCACCCGCCTGACAGGCCAAAATCAACAGCTGGCTATGAGAGAACCACCTGGCAGACAATCCGCAATAACCTGCCAGGCATGCAGGAACCACCTCTCAGACGTAAGAGAACCACGTGCCGGACACGCTGGAACCACGTCCTGGACAGACTGGAACCACCTGCCGGACATGCCTGGACCACCTGCCGAGCATGCCGGAACCACCTGCTCGACTCGCAGGACCCATGTGCCAGACACGCCAAAATGAACTGCCGGCTACACCAGAACCACTTACCGGACACTCCGGAATAACCTGCCCGGCATGCCAGAACCACCTCTCAGAAGTGCCAGAAGCACGTGCTGGACATGCCGGAACAACCTATCGGACAGAACGGAACAACCTGCCGGACACACCAAAATCACCTGCGGGCTACGCCAGAACCACTTGGAGGACTCTCCGGGAAAACCTGCCGGGCATGCTGGAACCACCTCTCAGACGTGCCTGAACCACGTGGCGGACACTCCGGAAACGCATGTCGGGCCGGCCGGAACCACCTCTCAGACGTGCCAGAACCTCATGCCGGACACCCCAGAACCACCTGCTGGACAGACCGGAAACACCTGCCGGACACGCCGGAACCACATGTTCGACTCGCTGGAACCACATTCTGGACATGGCAAAATCACCTGCCGCCTATGCCAGAACCGCTTGGCGAACACTCCGGAATCACCTGTCAGGCATGCCGGAACCACCTCTCAGACCTGCCAGAACCACATGCCAATGACACCGGAAGCACCTGCCGAGCATGCCGGAAGCACCTGCTCGACTCGCCAGAACCACCTGTCGGACACGCCAAAATCACCTGCCGGCTACGCCACAGCCAGTTGGTGAACACTCCGGAAACACCTGCCGGGCTGGCTGGAACCACCTGCCAGCTACGCCAGAACCACTTGGCGGAGACTCCAGAAACACCTGTTGGGCCAGCCGGAACCACCTCTCAGACGTGCCAGAACCATGTGCCTGAGATGCTGGAACCACACCCCGAACAGACCGAAACCACCTGCCAGACCCAACTGAACCACGTGCCGAGCACGCCGGAGCCACCTGCTCGCCTCGCCGGAACCACCTGCCGGGCGCAGCGGAAGCACCTGCCGAGCGCGCCGGAGCCACCTGCTCGCCTCGCCGGAACCACCTGCCGGGCCCAGCGGAAGCACGTGCCGAGCGCGCCGGAGCCACCTGCTCGCCTCGCCGGAACCACCTGCCGGGCCCAGCGGAAGCACCTGCCGAGCGCGCCGGAGCCACCTGCTCGCCTCGCCGGAACCACGTGCCGGGCCCTAACCCTAACCCTAACCCTAACCCTATCCCCAAACCCTAACCCTAACCCTAACCCCTAACCCAACCGTAACTCTAACCCTAACCCTACCCCTAACCCTAACCCCTAACCCCAAACCCTAAACCCTAACCCTAACCGTAACCCTAACCCTATCCCTAACCCTAACCTGACGGACAGGCTGGAACCAGCTGCTCAACTCGCCGGAACCACCTGCCAGACATGCCAGAACCACCTGCCGAGCACGCCGGAGCCACCTGCTGGACTCACCAGAACCACCCGCCTGACAGGCCAAAATCAACAGCTGGCTATGAGAGAACCACCTGGCAGACAATCCGCAATAACCTGCCAGGCATGCAGGAACCACCTCTCAGACGTAAGAGAACCACGTGCCGGACACGCTGGAACCACGTCCTGGACAGACTGGAACCACCTGCCGGACATGCCTGGACCACCTGCCGAGCACGCCGGAACCACCTGCTCGACTCGCAGGACCCATGTGCCAGACACGCCAAAATGAACTGCCGGCTACACCAGAACCACTTACCGGACACTCCGGAATAACCTGCCCGGCATGCCAGAACCACCTCTCAGAAGTGCCAGAAGCACGTGCTGGACATGCCGGAACAACCTATCGGACAGAACGGAACAACCTGCCGGACACACCAAAATCACCTGCGGGCTACGCCAGAACCACTTGGAGGACTCTCCGGGAAAACCTGCCGGGCATGCTGGAACCACCTCTCAGACGTGCCTGAACCACGTGGCGGACACTCCGCAAACGCATGTCGGGCCGGCCGGAACCACCTCTCAGACGTGCCAGAACCTCATGCCGGACACCCCAGAACCACCTGCTGGACAGACCGGAAACACCTGCCGGACACGCCGGAACCACATGTTCGACTCGCTGGAACCACATTCTGGACATGGCAAAATCACCTGCCGCCTATGCCAGAACCGCTTGGCGAACACTCCGGAATCACCTGTCAGGCATGCCGGAACCACCTCTCAGACCTGCCAGAACCACATGCCAATGACACCGGAAGCACCTGCCGAGCATGCCGGAAGCACCTGCTCGACTCGCCAGAACCACCTGTCGGACACGCCAAAATCACCTGCCGGCTACGCCACAGCCAGTTGGTGAACACTCCGGAAACACCTGCCGGGCTGGCTGGAACCACCTGCCAGCTACGCCAGAACCACTTGGCGGAGACTCCAGAAACACCTGTTGGGCCAGCCGGAACCACCTCTCAGACGTGCCAGAACCATGTGCCTGAGATGCTGGAACCACACCCCGAACAGACCGAAACCACCTGCCAGACCCAACTGAACCACCTGCCGAGCACGCAGGAACAACCTGCTCGCCTCGCCGGAACCACCTGCCGGGCGCAGCGGAAGCACCTGCCGAGCGCACCGGAGCCACCTGCTCGCCTCGCCGGAACCACCTGCCGGGCCCAGCGGAAGCACGTGCCGAGCGCGCCGGAGCCACCTGCTCGCCTCGCCGGAACCACCTGCCGGGCCCAGCGGAAGCACCTGCCGAGCGCGCCGGAGCCACCTGCTCGCCTCGCCGGAACCACGTGCCGGGCCCTAACCCTAACCCTAACCCTAACCCTATCCCCAAACCCTAACCCTAACCCTAACCCCTAACCCTAAGCCTAACCCTAAACCCTAACCCAACCGTAACCCTAACCCTAACCCTACCCCTAACCCTAACCCCTAACCCCAAACCCTAAACCCTAACCCTAACCGTAACCCTAACCCTATCCCTAACCCTAACCTGAAGGACAGCCTGGAACCAGCTGCTCAACTCGCCGGAACCACCTGCCAGACATGCCAGAACCACCTGCCGAGCACGCCGGAGCCACCTGCTGGACTCACCAGAACCACCCGCCTGACAGGCCAAAATCAACAGCTGGCTATGAGAGAACCACCTGGCAGACAATCCGCAATAACCTGCCAGGCATGCAGGAACCACCTCTCAGACGTAAGAGAACCACGTGCCGGACACGCTGGAACCACGTCCTGGACAGACTGGAACCACCTGCCGGACATGCCTGGACCACCTGCCGAGCACGCCGGAACCACCTGCTCGACTCGCAGGACCCATGTGCCAGACACGCCAAAATGAACTGCCGGCTACACCAGAACCACTTACCGGACACTCCGGAATAACCTGCCCGGCATGCCAGAACCACCTCTCAGAAGTGCCAGAAGCACGTGCTGGACATGCCGGAACAACCTATCGGACAGAACGGAACAACCTGCCGGACACACCAAAATCACCTGCGGGCTACGCCAGAACCACTTGGAGGACTCTCCGGGAAAACCTGCCGGGCATGCTGGAACCACCTCTCAGACGTGCCTGAACCACGTGGCGGACACTCCGCAAACGCATGTCGGGCCGGCCGGAACCACCTCTCAGACGTGCCAGAACCTCATGCCGGACACCCCAGAACCACCTGCTGGACAGACCGGAAACACCTGCCGGACACGCCGGAACCACATGTTCGACTCGCTGGAACCACATTCTGGACATGGCAAAATCACCTGCCGCCTATGCCAGAACCGCTTGGCGAACACTCCGGAATCACCTGTCAGGCATGCCGGAACCACCTCTCAGACCTGCCAGAACCACATGCCAATGACACCGGAAGCACCTGCCGAGCATGCCGGAAGCACCTGCTCGACTCGCCAGAACCACCTGTCGGACACGCCAAAATCACCTGCCGGCTACGCCACAGCCAGTTGGTGAACACTCCGGAAACACCTGCCGGGCTGGCTGGAACCACCTGCCAGCTACGCCAGAACCACTTGGCGGAGACTCCAGAAACACCTGTTGGGCCAGCCGGAACCACCTCTCAGACGTGCCAGAACCATGTGCCTGAGATGCTGGAACCACACCCCGAACAGACCGAAACCACCTGCCAGACCCAACTGAACCACCTGCCGAGCACGCCGGAGCCACCTGCTCGCCTCGCCGGAACCACCTGCCGGGCGCAGCGGAAGCACCTGCCGAGCGCGCCGGAGCCACCTGCTCGCCTCGCCGGAACCACCTGCCGGGCCCAGCGGAAGCACGTGCCGAGCGCGCCGGAGCCACCTGCTCGCCTCGCCGGAACCACCTGCCGGGCCCAGCGGAAGCACCTGCCGAGCGCGCCGGAGCCACCTGCTCGCCTCGCCGGAACCACGTGCCGGGCCCTAACCCTAACCCTAACCCTAACCCTATCCCCAAACCCTAACCCTAACCCTAACCCCTAACCCTAAGCCTAACCCTAAACCCTAACCCAACCGTAACCCTAACCCTAACCCTACCCCTAACCCTAACCCCTAACCCCAAACCCTAAACCCTAACCCTAACCGTAACCCTAACCCTATCCCTAACCCTAACCTGACGGACAGGCTGGAACCAGCTGCTCAACTCGCCGGAACCACCTGCCAGACATGCCAGAACCACCTGCCGAGCACGCCGGAGCCACCTGCTGGACTCACCAGAACCACCCGCCTGACAGGCCAAAATCAACAGCTGGCTATGAGAGAACCACCTGGCAGACAATCCGCAATAACCTGCCAGGCATGCAGGAACCACCTCTCAGACGTAAGAGAACCACGTGCCGGACACGCTGGAACCACGTCCTGGACAGACTGGAACCACCTGCCGGACATGCCTGGACCACCTGCCGAGCACGCCGGAACCACCTGCTCGACTCGCAGGACCCATGTGCCAGACACGCCAAAATGAACTGCCGGCTACACCAGAACCACTTACCGGACACTCCGGAATAACCTGCCCGGCATGCCAGAACCACCTCTCAGAAGTGCCAGAAGCACGTGCTGGACATGCCGGAACAACCTATCGGACAGAACGGAACAACCTGCCGGACACACCAAAATCACCTGCGGGCTACGCCAGAACCACTTGGAGGACGCTCCGGGAAAACCTGCCGGGCATTCTGGAACCACCTCTCAGACGTGCCTGAACCACGTGGCGGACACTCCGGAAACGGATGTCGGGCCGGCCGGAACCACCTCTCACACGTGCCAGAACCTCATGCCGGACACCCCAGAACCACCTGCTGGACAGACCGGAAACACCTGCCGGACACGCCGGAACCACATGTTCGACTCGCTGGAACCACATTCTGGACATGGCAAAATCACCTGCCGCCTATGCCAGAACCGCTTGGCGAACACTCCGGAATCACCTGTCAGGCATGCCGGAACCACCTCTCAGACCTGCCAGAACCACATGCCAATGACACCGGAAGCACCTGCCGAGCATGCCGGAAGCACCTGCTCGACTCGCCAGAACCACCTGTCGGACACGCCAAAATCACCTGCCGGCTACGCCACAGCCAGTTGGTGAACACTCCGGAAACACCTGCCGGGCTGGCTGGAACCACCTGCCAGCTACGCCAGAACCACTTGGCGGAGACTCCAGAAACACCTGTTGGGCCAGCCGGAACCACCTCTCAGACGTGCCAGAACCATGTGCCTGAGATGCTGGAACCACACCCCGAACAGACCGAAACCACCTGCCAGACCCAACTGAACCACCTGCCGAGCACGCAGGAACAACCTGCTCGCCTCGCCGGAACCACCTGCCGGGCGCAGCGGAAGCACCTGCCGAGCGCGCCGGAGCCACCTGCTCGCCTCGCCGGAACCACCTGCCGGGCCCAGCGGAAGCACGTGCCGAGCGCGCCGGAGCCACCTGCTCGCCTCGCCGGAACCACGTGCCGGGCCCTAACCCTAACCCTAACCCTAACCCTATCCCCAAACCCTAACCCTAACCCTAACCCCTAACCCTAAGCCTAACCCTAAACCCTAACCCAACCGTAACCCTAACCCTAACCCTACCCCTAACCCTAACCCCTAACCCCAAACCCTAAACCCTAACCCTAACCGTAACCCTAACCCTATCCCTAACCCTAACCTGAAGGACAGCCTGGAACCAGCTGCTCAACTCGCCGGAACCACCTGCCAGACATGCCAGAACCACCTGCCGAGCACGCCGGAGCCACCTGCTGGACTCACCAGAACCACCCGCCTGACAGGCCAAAATCAACAGCTGGCTATGAGAGAACCACCTGGCAGACAATCCGCAATAACCTGCCAGGCATGCAGGAACCACCTCTCAGACGTAAGAGAACCACGTGCCGGACACGCTGGAACCACGTCCTGGACAGACTGGAACCACCTGCCGGACATGCCTGGACCACCTGCCGAGCACGCCGGAACCACCTGCTCGACTCGCAGGACCCATGTGCCAGACACGCCAAAATGAACTGCCGGCTACACCAGAACCACTTACCGGACACTCCGGAATAACCTGCCCGGCATGCCAGAACCACCTCTCAGAAGTGCCAGAAGCACGTGCTGGACATGCCGGAACAACCTATCGGACAGAACGGAACAACCTGCCGGACACACCAAAATCACCTGCGGGCTACGCCAGAACCACTTGGAGGACTCTCCGGGAAAACCTGCCGGGCATGCTGGAACCACCTCTCAGACGTGCCTGAACCACGTGGCGGACACTCCGCAAACGCATGTCGGGCCGGCCGGAACCACCTCTCAGACGTGCCAGAACCTCATGCCGGACACCCCAGAACCACCTGCTGGACAGACCGGAAACACCTGCCGGACACGCCGGAACCACATGTTCGACTCGCTGGAACCACATTCTGGACATGGCAAAATCACCTGCCGCCTATGCCAGAACCGCTTGGCGAACACTCCGGAATCACCTGTCAGGCATGCCGGAACCACCTCTCAGACCTGCCAGAACCACATGCCAATGACACCGGAAGCACCTGCCGAGCATGCCGGAAGCACCTGCTCGACTCGCCAGAACCACCTGTCGGACACGCCAAAATCACCTGCCGGCTACGCCACAGCCAGTTGGTGAACACTCCGGAAACACCTGCCGGGCTGGCTGGAACCACCTGCCAGCTACGCCAGAACCACTTGGCGGAGACTCCAGAAACACCTGTTGGGCCAGCCGGAACCACCTCTCAGACGTGCCAGAACCATGTGCCTGAGATGCTGGAACCACACCCCGAACAGACCGAAACCACCTGCCAGACCCAACTGAACCACCTGCCGAGCACGCAGGAACAACCTGCTCGCCTCGCCGGAACCACCTGCCGGGCGCAGCGGAAGCACCTGCCGAGCGCGCCGGAGCCACCTGCTCGCCTCGCCGGAACCACCTGCCGGGCGCAGCGGAAGCACGTGCCGAGCGCGCCGGAGCCACCTGCTCGCCTCGCCGGAACCACCTGCCGGGCCCAGCGGAAGCACGTGCCGAGCGCGCCGGAGCCACCTGCTCGCCTCGCCGGAACCACCTGCCGGGCCCAGCGGAAGCACCTGCCGAGCGCGCCGGAGCCACCTGCTCGCCTCGCCGGAACCACGTGCCGGGCCCTAACCCTAACCCTAACCCTAACCCTATCCCCAAACCCTAACCCTAACCCTAACCCCTAACCCTAAGCCTAACCCTAAACCCTAACCCAACCGTAACCCTAACCCTAACCCTACCCCTAACCCTAACCCCTAACCCCAAACCCTAAACCCTAACCCTAACCGTAACCCTAACCCTATCCCTAACCCTAACCTGACGGACAGGCTGGAACCAGCTGCTCAACTCGCCGGAACCACCTGCCAGACATGCCAGAACCACCTGCCGAGCACGCCGGAGCCACCTGCTGGACTCACCAGAACCACCCGCCTGACAGGCCAAAATCAACAGCTGGCTATGAGAGAACCACCTGGCAGACAATCCGCAATAACCTGCCAGGCATGCAGGAACCACCTCTCAGACGTAAGAGAACCACGTGCCGGACACGCTGGAACCACGTCCTGGACAGACTGGAACCACCTGCCGGACATGCCTGGACCACCTGCCGAGCACGCCGGAACCACCTGCTCGACTCGCAGGACCCATGTGCCAGACACGCCAAAATGAACTGCCGGCTACACCAGAACCACTTACCGGACACTCCGGAATAACCTGCCCGGCATGCCAGAACCACCTCTCAGAAGTGCCAGAAGCACGTGCTGGACATGCCGGAACAACCTATCGGACAGAACGGAACAACCTGCCGGACACACCAAAATCACCTGCGGGCTACGCCAGAACCACTTGGAGGACTCTCCGGGAAAACCTGCCGGGCATGCTGGAACCACCTCTCAGACGTGCCTGAACCACGTGGCGGACACTCCGCAAACGCATGTCGGGCCGGCCGGAACCACCTCTCAGACGTGCCAGAACCTCATGCCGGACACCCCAGAACCACCTGCTGGACAGACCGGAAACACCTGCCGGACACGCCGGAACCACATGTTCGACTCGCTGGAACCACATTCTGGACATGGCAAAATCACCTGCCGCCTATGCCAGAACCGCTTGGCGAACACTCCGGAATCACCTGTCAGGCATGCCGGAACCACCTCTCAGACCTGCCAGAACCACATGCCAATGACACCGGAAGCACCTGCCGAGCATGCCGGAAGCACCTGCTCGACTCGCCAGAACCACCTGTCGGACACGCCAAAATCACCTGCCGGCTACGCCACAGCCAGTTGGTGAAACTCCGGAAACACCTGCCGGGCTGGCTGGAACCACCTGCCAGCTACGCCAGAACCACTTGGCGGAGACTCCAGAAACACCTGTTGGGCCAGCCGGAACCACCTCTCAGACGTGCCAGAACCATGTGCCTGAGATGCTGGAACCACACCCCGAACAGACCGAAACCACCTGCCAGACCCAACTGAACCACGTGCCGAGCACGCAGGAACAACCTGCTCGCCTCGCCGGAACCACCTGCCGGGCGCAGCGGAAGCACCTGCCGAGCGCGCCGGAGCCACCTGCTCGCCTCGCCGGAACCACCTGCCGGGCCCAGCGGAAGCACGTGCCGAGCGCGCCGGAGCCACCTGCTCGCCTCGCCGGAACCACGTGCCGGGCCCTAACCCTAACCCTAACCCTAACCCTATCCCCAAACCCTAACCCTAACCCTAACCCCTAACCCTAAGCCTAACCCTAAACCCTAACCCAACCGTAACCCTAACCCTAACCCTACCCCTAACCCTAACCCCTAACCCCAAACCCTAAACCCTAACCCTAACCGTAACCCTAACCCTATCCCTAACCCTAACCTGACGGACAAGCTGGAACCAGCTGCTCAACTCGCCGGAACCACCTGCCAGACATGCCAGAACCACCTGCCGAGCACGCCGGAGCCACCTGCTGGACTCACCAGAACCACCCGCCTGACAGGCCAAAATCAACAGCTGGCTATGAGAGAACCACCTGGCAGACAATCCGCAATAACCTGCCAGGCATGCAGGAACCACCTCTCAGACGTAAGAGAACCACGTGCCGGACACGCTGGAACCACGTCCTGGACAGACTGGAACCACCTGCCGGACATGCCTGGACCACCTGCCGAGCACGCCGGAACCACCTGCTCGACTCGCAGGACCCATGTGCCAGACACGCCAAAATGAACTGCCGGCTACACCAGAACCACTTACCGGACACTCCGGAATAACCTGCCCGGCATGCCAGAACCACCTCTCAGAAGTGCCAGAAGCACGTGCTGGACATGCCGGAACAACCTATCGGACAGAACGGAACAACCTGCCGGACACACCAAAATCACCTGCGGGCTACGCCAGAACCACTTGGAGGACTCTCCGGGAAAACCTGCCGGGCATGCTGGAACCACCTCTCAGACGTGCCTGAACCACGTGGCGGACACTCCGCAAACGCATGTCGGGCCGGCCGGAACCACCTCTCAGACGTGCCAGAACCTCATGCCGGACACCCCAGAACCACCTGCTGGACAGACCGGAAACACCTGCCGGACACGCCGGAACCACATGTTCGACTCGCTGGAACCACATTCTGGACATGGCAAAATCACCTGCCGCCTATGCCAGAACCGCTTGGCGAACACTCCGGAATCACCTGTCAGGCATGCCGGAACCACCTCTCAGACCTGCCAGAACCACATGCCAATGACACCGGAAGCACCTGCCGAGCATGCCGGAAGCACCTGCTCGACTCGCCAGAACCACCTGTCGGACACGCCAAAATCACCTGCCGGCTACGCCACAGCCAGTTGGTGAACACTCCGGAAACACCTGCCGGGCTGGCTGGAACCACCTGCCAGCTACGCCAGAACCACTTGGCGGAGACTCCAGAAACACCTGTTGGGCCAGCCGGAACCACCTCTCAGACGTGCCAGAACCATGTGCCTGAGATGCTGGAACCACACCCCGAACAGACCGAAACCACCTGCCAGACCCAACTGAACCACCTGCCGAGCACGCAGGAACAACCTGCTCGCCTCGCCGGAACCACCTGCCGGGCGCAGCGGAAGCACCTGCCGAGCGCGCCGGAGCCACCTGCTCGCCTCGCCGGAACCACCTGCCGGGCCCAGCGGAAGCACGTGCCGAGCGCGCCGGAGCCACCTGCTCGCCTCGCCGGAACCACCTGCCGGGCCCAGCGGAAGCACCTGCCGAGCGCGCCGGAGCCACCTGCTCGCCTCGCCGGAACCACGTGCCGGGCCCTAACCCTAACCCTAACCCTAACCCTATCCCCAAACCCTAACCCTAACCCTAACCCCTAACCCTAAGCCTAACCCTAAACCCTAACCCAACCGTAACCCTAACCCTAACCCTACCCCTAACCCTAACCCCTAACCCCAAACCCTAAACCCTAACCCTAACCATAACCCTAACCCTATCCCTAACCCTAACCTGACGGACAGGCTGGAACCAGCTGCTCAACTCGCCGGAACCACCTGCCAGACATGCCAGAACCACCTGCCGAGCACGCCGGAGCCACCTGCTGGACTCACCAGAACCACCCGCCTGACAGGCCAAAATCAACAGCTGGCTATGAGAGAACCACCTGGCAGACAATCCGCAATAACCTGCCAGGCATGCAGGAACCACCTCTCAGACGTAAGAGAACCACGTGCCGGACACGCTGGAACCACGTCCTGGACAGACTGGAACCACCTGCCGGACATGCCTGGACCACCTGCCGAGCACGCCGGAACCACCTGCTCGACTCGCAGGACCCATGTGCCAGACACGCCAAAATGAACTGCCGGCCACACCAGAACCACTTACCGGACACTCCGGAATAACCTGCCCGGCATGCCAGAACCACCTCTCAGAAGTGCCAGAAGCACGTGCTGGACATGCCGGAACAACCTATCGGACAGAACGGAACAACCTGCCGGACACACCAAAATCACCTGCGGGCTACGCCAGAACCACTTGGAGGACTCTCCGGGAAAACCTGCCGGGCATGCTGGAACCACCTCTCAGACGTGCCTGAACCACGTGGCGGACACTCCGGAAACGGATGTCGGGCCGGCCGGAACCACCTCTCACACGTGCCAGAACCTCATGCCGGACACCCCAGAACCACCTGCTGGACAGACCGGAAACACCTGCCGGACACGCCGGAACCACATGTTCGACTCGCTGGAACCACATTCTGGACATGGCAAAATCACCTGCCGCCTATGCCAGAACCGCTTGGCGAACACTCCGCAATCACCTGTCAGGCATGCCGGAACCACCTCTCAGACCTGCCAGAACCACATGCCAATGACACCGGAAGCACCTGCCGAGCATGCCGGAAGCACCTGCTCGACTCGCCAGAACCACCTGTCGGACACGCCAAAATCACCTGCCGGCTACGCCACAGCCAGTTGGTGAACACTCCGGAAACACCTGCCGGGCTGGCTGGAACCACCTGCCAGCTACGCCAGAACCACTTGGCGGAGACTCCAGAAACACCTGTTGGGCCAGCCGGAACCACCTCTCAGACGTGCCAGAACCATGTGCCTGAGATGCTGGAACCACACCCCGAACAGACCGAAACCACCTGCCAGACCCAACTGAACCACCTGCCGAGCACGCAGGAACAACCTGCTCGCCTCGCCGGAACCACCTGCCGGGCGCAGCGGAAGCACCTGCCGAGCGCGCCGGAGCCACCTGCTCGCCTCGCCGGAACCACCTGCCGGGCCCAGCGGAAGCACGTGCCGAGCGCGCCGGAGCCACCTGCTCGCCTCGCCGGAACCACGTGCCGGGCCCTAACCCTAACCCTAACCCTAACCCTATCCCCAAACCCTAACCCTAACCCTAACCCCTAACCCTAAGCCTAACCCTAAACCCTAACCCAACCGTAACCCTAACCCTAACCCTACCCCTAACCCTAACCCCTAACCCCAAACCCTAAACCCTAACCCTAACCGTAACCCTAACCCTATCCCTAACCCTAACCTGAAGGACAGCCTGGAACCAGCTGCTCAACTCGCCGGAACCACCTGCCAGACATGCCAGAACCACCTGCCGAGCACGCCGGAGCCACCTGCTGGACTCACCAGAACCACCCGCCTGACAGGCCAAAATCAACAGCTGGCTATGAGAGAACCACCTGGCAGACAATCCGCAATAACCTGCCAGGCATGCAGGAACCACCTCTCAGACGTAAGAGAACCACGTGCCGGACACGCTGGAACCACGTCCTGGACAGACTGGAACCACCTGCCGGACATGCCTGGACCACCTGCCGAGCACGCCGGAACCACCTGCTCGACTCGCAGGACCCATGTGCCAGACACGCCAAAATGAACTGCCGGCTACACCAGAACCACTTACCGGACACTCCGGAATAACCTGCCCGGCATGCCAGAACCACCTCTCAGAAGTGCCAGAAGCACGTGCTGGACATGCCGGAACAACCTATCGGACAGAACGGAACAACCTGCCGGACACACCAAAATCACCTGCGGGCTACGCCAGAACCACTTGGAGGACTCTCCGGGAAAACCTGCCGGGCATGCTGGAACCACCTCTCAGACGTGCCTGAACCACGTGGCGGACACTCCGGAAACGCATGTCGGGCCGGCCGGAACCACCTCTCAGACGTGCCAGAACCTCATGCCGGACACCCCAGAACCACCTGCTGGACAGACCGGAAACACCTGCCGGACACGCCGGAACCACATGTTCGACTCGCTGGAACCACATTCTGGACATGGCAAAATCACCTGCCGCCTATGCCAGAACCGCTTGGCGAACACTCCGGAATCACCTGTCAGGCATGCCGGAACCACCTCTCAGACCTGCCAGAACCACATGCCAATGACACCGGAAGCACCTGCCGAGCATGCCGGAAGCACCTGCTCGACTCGCCAGAACCACCTGTCGGACACGCCAAAATCACCTGCCGGCTACGCCACAGCCAGTTGGTGAACACTCCGGAAACACCTGCCGGGCTGGCTGGAACCACCTGCCAGCTACGCCAGAACCACTTGGCGGAGACTCCAGAAACACCTGTTGGGCCAGCCGGAACCACCTCTCAGACGTGCCAGAACCATGTGCCTGAGATGCTGGAACCACACCCCGAACAGACCGAAACCACCTGCCAGACCCAACTGAACCACCTGCCGAGCACGCAGGAACAACATGCTCGCCTCGCCGGAACCACCTGCCGGGCACAGCGGAAGCACCTGCCGAGCGCGCCGGAGCCACCTGCTCGCCTCGCCGGAACCACCTGCCGGGCCCAGCGGAAGCACGTGCCGAGCGCGCCGGAGCCACCTGCTCGCCTCGCCGGAACCACGTGCCGGGCCCTAACCCTAACCCTAACCCTAACCCTATCCCCAAACCCTAACCCTAACCCTAACCCCTAACCCTAAGCCTAACCCTAAACCCTAACCCAACCGTAACCCTAACCCTAACCCTACCCCTAACCCTAACCCCTAACCCCAAACCCTAAACCCTAACCCTAACCGTAACCCTAACCCTATCCCTAACCCTAACCTGACGGACAGGCTGGAACCAGCTGCTCAACTCGCCGGAACCACCTGCCAGACATGCCAGAACCACCTGCCGAGCACGCCGGAGCCACCTGCTGGACTCACCAGAACCACCCGCCTGACAGGCCAAAATCAACAGCTGGCTATGAGAGAACCACCTGGCAGACAATCCGCAATAACCTGCCAGGCATGCAGGAACCACCTCTCAGACGTAAGAGAACCACGTGCCGGACACGCTGGAACCACGTCCTGGACAGACTGGAACCACCTGCCGGACATGCCTGGACCACCTGCCGAGCACGCCGGAACCACCTGCTCGACTCGCAGGACCCATGTGCCAGACACGCCAAAATGAACTGCCGGCTACACCAGAACCACTTACCGGACACTCCGGAATAACCTGCCCGGCATGCCAGAACCACCTCTCAGAAGTGCCAGAAGCACGTGCTGGACATGCCGGAACAACCTATCGGACAGAACGGAACAACCTGCCGGACACACCAAAATCACCTGCGGGCTACGCCAGAACCACTTGGAGGACTCTCCGGGAAAACCTGCCGGGCATGCTGGAACCACCTCTCAGACGTGCCTGAACCACGTGGCGGACACTCCGCAAACGCATGTCGGGCCGGCCGGAACCACCTCTCAGACGTGCCAGAACCTCATGCCGGACACCCCAGAACCACCTGCTGGACAGACCGGAAACACCTGCCGGACACGCCGGAACCACATGTTCGACTCGCTGGAACCACATTCTGGACATGGCAAAATCACCTGCCGCCTATGCCAGAACCGCTTGGCGAACACTCCGGAATCACCTGTCAGGCATGCCGGAACCACCTCTCAGACCTGCCAGAACCACATGCCAATGACACCGGAAGCACCTGCCGAGCATGCCGGAAGCACCTGCTCGACTCGCCAGAACCACCTGTCGGACACGCCAAAATCACCTGCCGGCTACGCCACAGCCAGTTGGTGAAACTCCGGAAACACCTGCCGGGCTGGCTGGAACCACCTGCCAGCTACGCCAGAACCACTTGGCGGAGACTCCAGAAACACCTGTTGGGCCAGCCGGAACCACCTCTCAGACGTGCCAGAACCATGTGCCTGAGATGCTGGAACCACACCCCGAACAGACCGAAACCACCTGCCAGACCCAACTGAACCACGTGCCGAGCACGCAGGAACAACCTGCTCGCCTCGCCGGAACCACCTGCCGGGCGCAGCGGAAGCACCTGCCGAGCGCGCCGGAGCCACCTGCTCGCCTCGCCGGAACCACCTGCCGGGCCCAGCGGAAGCACGTGCCGAGCGCGCCGGAGCCACCTGCTCGCCTCGCCGGAACCACGTGCCGGGCCCTAACCCTAACCCTAACCCTAACCCTATCCCCAAACCCTAACCCTAACCCTAACCCCTAACCCTAAGCCTAACCCTAAACCCTAACCCAACCGTAACCCTAACCCTAACCCTACCCCTAACCCTAACCCCTAACCCCAAACCCTAAACCCTAACCCTAACCGTAACCCTAACCCTATCCCTAACCCTAACCTGACGGACAAGCTGGAACCAGCTGCTCAACTCGCCGGAACCACCTGCCAGACATGCCAGAACCACCTGCCGAGCACGCCGGAGCCACCTGCTGGACTCACCAGAACCACCCGCCTGACAGGCCAAAATCAACAGCTGGCTATGAGAGAACCACCTGGCAGACAATCCGCAATAACCTGCCAGGCATGCAGGAACCACCTCTCAGACGTAAGAGAACCACGTGCCGGACACGCTGGAACCACGTCCTGGACAGACTGGAACCACCTGCCGGACATGCCTGGACCACCTGCCGAGCACGCCGGAACCACCTGCTCGACTCGCAGGACCCATGTGCCAGACACGCCAAAATGAACTGCCGGCTACACCAGAACCACTTACCGGACACTCCGGAATAACCTGCCCGGCATGCCAGAACCACCTCTCAGAAGTGCCAGAAGCACGTGCTGGACATGCCGGAACAACCTATCGGACAGAACGGAACAACCTGCCGGACACACCAAAATCACCTGCGGGCTACGCCAGAACCACTTGGAGGACTCTCCGGGAAAACCTGCCGGGCATGCTGGAACCACCTCTCAGACGTGCCTGAACCACGTGGCGGACACTCCGCAAACGCATGTCGGGCCGGCCGGAACCACCTCTCAGACGTGCCAGAACCTCATGCCGGACACCCCAGAACCACCTGCTGGACAGACCGGAAACACCTGCCGGACACGCCGGAACCACATGTTCGACTCGCTGGAACCACATTCTGGACATGGCAAAATCACCTGCCGCCTATGCCAGAACCGCTTGGCGAACACTCCGGAATCACCTGTCAGGCATGCCGGAACCACCTCTCAGACCTGCCAGAACCACATGCCAATGACACCGGAAGCACCTGCCGAGCATGCCGGAAGCACCTGCTCGACTCGCCAGAACCACCTGTCGGACACGCCAAAATCACCTGCCGGCTACGCCACAGCCAGTTGGTGAAACTCCGGAAACACCTGCCGGGCTGGCTGGAACCACCTGCCAGCTACGCCAGAACCACTTGGCGGAGACTCCAGAAACACCTGTTGGGCCAGCCGGAACCACCTCTCAGACGTGCCAGAACCATGTGCCTGAGATGCTGGAACCACACCCCGAACAGACCGAAACCACCAGCCAGACCCAACTGAACCACGTGCCGAGCACGCAGGAACAACCTGCTCGCCTCGCCGGAACCACCTGCCGGGCGCAGCGGAAGCACCTGCCGAGCGCGCCGGAGCCACCTGCTCGCCTCGCCGGAACCACCTGCCGGGCCCAGCGGAAGCACGTGCCGAGCGCGCCGGAGCCACCTGCTCGCCTCGCCGGAACCACGTGCCGGGCCCTAACCCTAACCCTAACCCTAACCCTATCCCCAAACCCTAACCCTAACCCTAACCCCTAACCCTAAGCCTAACCCTAAACCCTAACCCAACCGTAACCCTAACCCTAACCCTACCCCTAACCCTAACCCCTAACCCCAAACCCTAAACCCTAACCCTAACCGTAACCCTAACCCTATCCCTAACCCTAACCTGAAGGACAGCCTGGAACCAGCTGCTCAACTCGCCGGAACCACCTGCCAGACATGCCAGAACCACCTGCCGAGCACGCCGGAGCCACCTGCTGGACTCACCAGAACCACCCGCCTGACAGGCCAAAATCAACAGCTGGCTATGAGAGAACCACCTGGCAGACAATCCGCAATAACCTGCCAGGCATGCAGGAACCACCTCTCAGACGTAAGAGAACCACGTGCCGGACACGCTGGAACCACGTCCTGGACAGACTGGAACCACCTGCCGGACATGCCTGGACCACCTGCCGAGCACGCCGGAACCACCTGCTCGACTCGCAGGACCCATGTGCCAGACACGCCAAAATGAACTGCCGGCTACACCAGAACCACTTACCGGACACTCCGGAATAACCTGCCCGGCATGCCAGAACCACCTCTCAGAAGTGCCAGAAGCACGTGCTGGACATGCCGGAACAACCTATCGGACAGAACGGAACAACCTGCCGGACACACCAAAATCACCTGCGGGCTACGCCAGAACCACTTGGAGGACTCTCCGGGAAAACCTGCCGGGCATGCTGGAACCACCTCTCAGACGTGCCTGAACCACGTGGCGGACACTCCGCAAACGCATGTCGGGCCGGCCGGAACCACCTCTCAGACGTGCCAGAACCTCATGCCGGACACCCCAGAACCACCTGCTGGACAGACCGGAAACACCTGCCGGACACGCCGGAACCACATGTTCGACTCGCTGGAACCACATTCTGGACATGGCAAAATCACCTGCCGCCTATGCCAGAACCGCTTGGCGAACACTCCGGAATCACCTGTCAGGCATGCCGGAACCACCTCTCAGACCTGCCAGAACCACATGCCAATGACACCGGAAGCACCTGCCGAGCATGCCGGAAGCACCTGCTCGACTCGCCAGAACCACCTGTCGGACACGCCAAAATCACCTGCCGGCTACGCCACAGCCAGTTGGTGAACACTCCGGAAACACCTGCCGGGCTGGCTGGAACCACCTGCCAGCTACGCCAGAACCACTTGGCGGAGACTCCAGAAACACCTGTTGGGCCAGCCGGAACCACCTCTCAGACGTGCCAGAACCATGTGCCTGAGATGCTGGAACCACACCCCGAACAGACCGAAACCACCTGCCAGACCCAACTGAACCACGTGCCGAGCACGCAGGAACAACCTGCTCGCCTCGCCGGAACCACCTGCCGGGCGCAGCGGAAGCACCTGCCGAGCGCGCCGGAGCCACCTGCTCGCCTCGCCGGAACCACCTGCCGGGCCCAGCGGAAGCACGTGCCGAGCGCGCCGGAGCCACCTGCTCGCCTCGCCGGAACCACCTGCCGGGCCCAGCGGAAGCACCTGCCGAGCGCGCCGGAGCCACCTGCTCGCCTCGCCGGAACCACGTGCCGGGCCCTAACCCTAACCCTAACCCTAACCCTATCCCCAAACCCTAACCCTAACCCTAACCCCTAACCCTAAGCCTAACCCTAAACCCTAACCCAACCGTAACCCTAACCCTAACCCTACCCCTAACCCTAACCCCTAACCCCAAACCCTAAACCCTAACCCTAACCGTAACCCTAACCCTATCCCTAACCCTAACCTGACGGACAGGCTGGAACCAGCTGCTCAACTCGCCGGAACCACCTGCCAGACATGCCAGAACCACCTGCCGAGCACGCCGGAGCCACCTGCTGGACTCACCAGAACCACCCGCCTGACAGGCCAAAATCAACAGCTGGCTATGAGAGAACCACCTGGCAGACAATCCGCAATAACCTGCCAGGCATGCAGGAACCACCTCTCAGACGTAAGAGAACCACGTGCCGGACACGCTGGAACCACGTCCTGGACAGACTGGAACCACCTGCCGGACATGCCTGGACCACCTGCCGAGCACGCCGGAACCACCTGCTCGACTCGCAGGACCCATGTGCCAGACACGCCAAAATGAACTGCCGGCTACACCAGAACCACTTACCGGACACTCCGGAATAACCTGCCCGGCATGCCAGAACCACCTCTCAGAAGTGCCAGAAGCACGTGCTGGACATGCCGGAACAACCTATCGGACAGAACGGAACAACCTGCCGGACACACCAAAATCACCTGCGGGCTACGCCAGAACCACTTGGAGGACTCTCCGGGAAAACCTGCCGGGCATGCTGGAACCACCTCTCAGACGTGCCTGAACCACGTGGCGGACACTCCGCAAACGCATGTCGGGCCGGCCGGAACCACCTCTCAGACGTGCCAGAACCTCATGCCGGACACCCCAGAACCACCTGCTGGACAGACCGGAAACACCTGCCGGACACGCCGGAACCACATGTTCGACTCGCTGGAACCACATTCTGGACATGGCAAAATCACCTGCCGCCTATGCCAGAACCGCTTGGCGAACACTCCGGAATCACCTGTCAGGCATGCCGGAACCACCTCTCAGACCTGCCAGAACCACATGCCAATGACACCGGAAGCACCTGCCGAGCATGCCGGAAGCACCTGCTCGACTCGCCAGAACCACCTGTCGGACACGCCAAAATCACCTGCCGGCTACGCCACAGCCAGTTGGTGAACACTCCGGAAACACCTGCCGGGCTGGCTGGAACCACCTGCCAGCTACGCCAGAACCACTTGGCGGAGACTCCAGAAACACCTGTTGGGCCAGCCGGAACCACCTCTCAGACGTGCCAGAACCATGTGCCTGAGATGCTGGAACCACACCCCGAACAGACCGAAACCACCTGCCAGACCCAACTGAACCACGTGCCGAGCACGCAGGAACAACCTGCTCGCCTCGCCGGAACCACCTGCCGGGCGCAGCGGAAGCACCTGCCGAGCGCGCCGGAGCCACCTGCTCGCCTCGCCGGAACCACCTGCCGGGCCCAGCGGAAGCCCGTGCCGAGCGCGCCGGAGCCACCTGCTCGCCTCGCCGGAACCACCTGCCGGGCCCAGCGGAAGCACCTGCCGAGCGCGCCGGAGCCACCTGCTCGCCTCGCCGGAACCACGTGCCGGGCCCTAACCCTAACCCTAACCCTAACCCTATCCCCAAACCCTAACCCTAACCCTAACCCCTAACCCTAAGCCTAACCCTAAACCCTAACCCAACCGTAACCCTAACCCTAACCCTACCCCTAACCCTAACCCCTAACCCCAAACCCTAAACCCTAACCCTAACCGTAACCCTAACCCTATCCCTAACCCTAACCTGACGGACAGGCTGGAACCAGCTGCTCAACTCGCCGGAACCACCTGCCAGACATGCCAGAACCACCTGCCGAGCACGCCGGAGCCACCTGCTGGACTCACCAGAACCACCCGCCTGACAGGCCAAAATCAACAGCTGGCTATGAGAGAACCACCTGGCAGACAATCCGCAATAACCTGCCAGGCATGCAGGAACCACCTCTCAGACGTAAGAGAACCACGTGCCGGACACGCTGGAACCACGTCCTGGACAGACTGGAACCACCTGCCGGACATGCCTGGACCACCTGCCGAGCACGCCGGAACCACCTGCTCGACTCGCAGGACCCATGTGCCAGACACGCCAAAATGAACTGCCGGCTACACCAGAACCACTTACCGGACACTCCGGAATAACCTGCCCGGCATGCCAGAACCACCTCTCAGAAGTGCCAGAAGCACGTGCTGGACATGCCGGAACAACCTATCGGACAGAACGGAACAACCTGCCGGACACACCAAAATCACCTGCGGGCTACGCCAGAACCACTTGGAGGACTCTCCGGGAAAACCTGCCGGGCATGCTGGAACCACCTCTCAGACGTGCCTGAACCACGTGGCGGACACTCCGCAAACGCATGTCGGGCCGGCCGGAACCACCTCTCAGACGTGCCAGAACCTCATGCCGGACACCCCAGAACCACCTGCTGGACAGACCGGAAACACCTGCCGGACACGCCGGAACCACATGTTCGACTCGCTGGAACCACATTCTGGACATGGCAAAATCACCTGCCGCCTATGCCAGAACCGCTTGGCGAACACTCCGGAATCACCTGTCAGGCATGCCGGAACCACCTCTCAGACCTGCCAGAACCACATGCCAATGACACCGGAAGCACCTGCCGAGCATGCCGGAAGCACCTGCTCGACTCGCCAGAACCACCTGTCGGACACGCCAAAATCACCTGCCGGCTACGCCACAGCCAGTTGGTGAAACTCCGGAAACACCTGCCGGGCTGGCTGGAACCACCTGCCAGCTACGCCAGAACCACTTGGCGGAGACTCCAGAAACACCTGTTGGGCCAGCCGGAACCACCTCTCAGACGTGCCAGAACCATGTGCCTGAGATGCTGGAACCACACCCCGAACAGACCGAAACCACCTGCCAGACCCAACTGAACCACCTGCCGAGCACGCAGGAACAACCTGCTCGCCTCGCCGGAACCACCTGCCGGGCCCAGCGGAAGCACGTGCCGAGCGCGCCGGAGCCACCTGCTCGCCTCGCCGGAACCACCTGCCGGGCCCAGCGGAAGCACGTGCCGAGCGCGCCGGAGCCACCTGCTCGCCTCGCCGGAACCACGTGCCGGGCCCTAACCCTAACCCTAACCCTAACCCTATCCCCAAACCCTAACCCTAACCCTAACCCCTAACCCTAAGCCTAACCCTAAACCCTAACCCAACCGTAACCCTAACCCTAACCCTACCCCTAACCCTAACCCCTAACCCCAAACCCTAAACCCTAACCCTAACCGTAACCCTAACCCTATCCCTAACCCTAACCTGAAGGACAGCCTGGAACCAGCTGCTCAACTCGCCGGAACCACCTGCCAGACATGCCAGAACCACCTGCCGAGCACGCCGGAGCCACCTGCTGGACTCACCAGAACCACCCGCCTGACAGGCCAAAATCAACAGCTGGCTATGAGAGAACCACCTGGCAGACAATCCGCAATAACCTGCCAGGCATGCAGGAACCACCTCTCAGACGTAAGAGAACCACGTGCCGGACACGCTGGAACCACGTCCTGGACAGACTGGAACCACCTGCCGGACATGCCTGGACCACCTGCCGAGCACGCCGGAACCACCTGCTCGACTCGCAGGACCCATGTGCCAGACACGCCAAAATGAACTGCCGGCTACACCAGAACCACTTACCGGACACTCCGGAATAACCTGCCCGGCATGCCAGAACCACCTCTCAGAAGTGCCAGAAGCACGTGCTGGACATGCCGGAACAACCTATCGGACAGAACGGAACAACCTGCCGGACACACCAAAATCACCTGCGGGCTACGCCAGAACCACTTGGAGGACTCTCCGGGAAAACCTGCCGGGCATGCTGGAACCACCTCTCAGACGTGCCTGAACCACGTGGCGGACACTCCGCAAACGCATGTCGGGCCGGCCGGAACCACCTCTCAGACGTGCCAGAACCTCATGCCGGACACCCCAGAACCACCTGCTGGACAGACCGGAAACACCTGCCGGACACGCCGGAACCACATGTTCGACTCGCTGGAACCACATTCTGGACATGGCAAAATCACCTGCCGCCTATGCCAGAACCGCTTGGCGAACACTCCGGAATCACCTGTCAGGCATGCCGGAACCACCTCTCAGACCTGCCAGAACCACATGCCAATGACACCGGAAGCACCTGCCGAGCATGCCGGAAGCACCTGCTCGACTCGCCAGAACCACCTGTCGGACACGCCAAAATCACCTGCCGGCTACGCCACAGCCAGTTGGTGAAACTCCGGAAACACCTGCCGGGCTGGCTGGAACCACCTGCCAGCTACGCCAGAACCACTTGGCGGAGACTCCAGAAACACCTGTTGGGCCAGCCGGAACCACCTCTCAGACGTGCCAGAACCATGTGCCTGAGATGCTGGAACCACACCCCGAACAGACCGAAACCACCAGCCAGACCCAACTGAACCACGTGCCGAGCACGCAGGAACAACCTGCTCGCCTCGCCGGAACCACCTGCCGGGCGCAGCGGAAGCACCTGCCGAGCGCGCCGGAGCCACCTGCTCGCCTCGCCGGAACCACCTGCCGGGCCCAGCGGAAGCACGTGCCGAGCGCGCCGGAGCCACCTGCTCGCCTCGCCGGAACCACGTGCCGGGCCCTAACCCTAACCCTAACCCTAACCCTATCCCCAAACCCTAACCCTAACCCTAACCCCTAACCCTAAGCCTAACCCTAAACCCTAACCCAACCGTAACCCTAACCCTAACCCTACCCCTAACCCTAACCCCTAACCCCAAACCCTAAACCCTAACCCTAACCGTAACCCTAACCCTATCCCTAACCCTAACCTGAAGGACAGCCTGGAACCAGCTGCTCAACTCGCCGGAACCACCTGCCAGACATGCCAGAACCACCTGCCGAGCACGCCGGAGCCACCTGCTGGACTCACCAGAACCACCCGCCTGACAGGCCAAAATCAACAGCTGGCTATGAGAGAACCACCTGGCAGACAATCCGCAATAACCTGCCAGGCATGCAGGAACCACCTCTCAGACGTAAGAGAACCACGTGCCGGACACGCTGGAACCACGTCCTGGACAGACTGGAACCACCTGCCGGACATGCCTGGACCACCTGCCGAGCACGCCGGAACCACCTGCTCGACTCGCAGGACCCATGTGCCAGACACGCCAAAATGAACTGCCGGCTACACCAGAACCACTTACCGGACACTCCGGAATAACCTGCCCGGCATGCCAGAACCACCTCTC
The DNA here is from genome assembly GCF_041296235.1 of Equus asinus. NCBI lineage: Eukaryota > Metazoa > Chordata > Mammalia > Perissodactyla > Equidae > Equus > Equus asinus. The sequence continues at coordinate 33,424,922 of NC_091819.1, read as the reverse complement.
AGAAGTGCCAGAAGCACGTGCTGGACATGCCGGAACAACCTATCGGACAGAACGGAACAACCTGCCGGACACACCAAAATCACCTGCGGGCTACGCCAGAACCACTTGGAGGACTCTCCGGGAAAACCTGCCGGGCATGCTGGAACCACCTCTCAGACGTGCCTGAACCACGTGGCGGACACTCCGCAAACGCATGTCGGGCCGGCCGGAACCACCTCTCAGACGTGCCAGAACCTCATGCCGGACACCCCAGAACCACCTGCTGGACAGACCGGAAACACCTGCCGGACACGCCGGAACCACATGTTCGACTCGCTGGAACCACATTCTGGACATGGCAAAATCACCTGCCGCCTATGCCAGAACCGCTTGGCGAACACTCCGGAATCACCTGTCAGGCATGCCGGAACCACCTCTCAGACCTGCCAGAACCACATGCCAATGACACCGGAAGCACCTGCCGAGCATGCCGGAAGCACCTGCTCGACTCGCCAGAACCACCTGTCGGACACGCCAAAATCACCTGCCGGCTACGCCACAGCCAGTTGGTGAACACTCCGGAAACACCTGCCGGGCTGGCTGGAACCACCTGCCAGCTACGCCAGAACCACTTGGCGGAGACTCCAGAAACACCTGTTGGGCCAGCCGGAACCACCTCTCAGACGTGCCAGAACCATGTGCCTGAGATGCTGGAACCACACCCCGAACAGACCGAAACCACCTGCCAGACCCAACTGAACCACGTGCCGAGCACGCAGGAACAACCTGCTCGCCTCGCCGGAACCACCTGCCGGGCGCAGCGGAAGCACCTGCCGAGCGCGCCGGAGCCACCTGCTCGCCTCGCCGGAACCACCTGCCGGGCCCAGCGGAAGCACGTGCCGAGCGCGCCGGAGCCACCTGCTCGCCTCGCCGGAACCACCTGCCGGGCCCAGCGGAAGCACCTGCCGAGCGCGCCGGAGCCACCTGCTCGCCTCGCCGGAACCACGTGCCGGGCCCTAACCCTAACCCTAACCCTAACCCTATCCCCAAACCCTAACCCTAACCCTAACCCCTAACCCTAAGCCTAACCCTAAACCCTAACCCAACCGTAACCCTAACCCTAACCCTACCCCTAACCCTAACCCCTAACCCCAAACCCTAAACCCTAACCCTAACCGTAACCCTAACCCTATCCCTAACCCTAACCTGACGGACAGGCTGGAACCAGCTGCTCAACTCGCCGGAACCACCTGCCAGACATGCCAGAACCACCTGCCGAGCACGCCGGAGCCACCTGCTGGACTCACCAGAACCACCCGCCTGACAGGCCAAAATCAACAGCTGGCTATGAGAGAACCACCTGGCAGACAATCCGCAATAACCTGCCAGGCATGCAGGAACCACCTCTCAGACGTAAGAGAACCACGTGCCGGACACGCTGGAACCACGTCCTGGACAGACTGGAACCACCTGCCGGACATGCCTGGACCACCTGCCGAGCACGCCGGAACCACCTGCTCGACTCGCAGGACCCATGTGCCAGACACGCCAAAATGAACTGCCGGCTACACCAGAACCACTTACCGGACACTCCGGAATAACCTGCCCGGCATGCCAGAACCACCTCTCAGAAGTGCCAGAAGCACGTGCTGGACATGCCGGAACAACCTATCGGACAGAACGGAACAACCTGCCGGACACACCAAAATCACCTGCGGGCTACGCCAGAACCACTTGGAGGACTCTCCGGGAAAACCTGCCGGGCATGCTGGAACCACCTCTCAGACGTGCCTGAACCACGTGGCGGACACTCCGCAAACGCATGTCGGGCCGGCCGGAACCACCTCTCAGACGTGCCAGAACCTCATGCCGGACACCCCAGAACCACCTGCTGGACAGACCGGAAACACCTGCCGGACACGCCGGAACCACATGTTCGACTCGCTGGAACCACATTCTGGACATGGCAAAATCACCTGCCGCCTATGCCAGAACCGCTTGGCGAACACTCCGGAATCACCTGTCAGGCATGCCGGAACCACCTCTCAGACCTGCCAGAACCACATGCCAATGACACCGGAAGCACCTGCCGAGCATGCCGGAAGCACCTGCTCGACTCGCCAGAACCACCTGTCGGACACGCCAAAATCACCTGCCGGCTACGCCACAGCCAGTTGGTGAAACTCCGGAAACACCTGCCGGGCTGGCTGGAACCACCTGCCAGCTACGCCAGAACCACTTGGCGGAGACTCCAGAAACACCTGTTGGGCCAGCCGGAACCACCTCTCAGACGTGCCAGAACCATGTGCCTGAGATGCTGGAACCACACCCCAAACAGACCGAAACCACCTGCCAGACCCAACTGAACCACCTGCCGAGCACGCAGGAACAACCTGCTCGCCTCGCCGGAACCACCTGCCGGGCCCAGCGGAAGCACGTGCCGAGCGCGCCGGAGCCACCTGCTCGCCTCGCCGGAACCACCTGCCGGGCCCAGCGGAAGCACGTGCCGAGCGCGCCGGAGCCACCTGCTCGCCTCGCCGGAACCACGTGCCGGGCCCTAACCCTAACCCTAACCCTAACCCTATCCCCAAACCCTAACCCTAACCCTAACCCCTAACCCTAAGCCTAACCCTAAACCCTAACCCAACCGTAACCCTAACCCTAACCCTACCCCTAACCCTAACCCCTAACCCCAAACCCTAAACCCTAACCCTAACCGTAACCCTAACCCTATCCCTAACCCTAACCTGAAGGACAGCCTGGAACCAGCTGCTCAACTCGCCGGAACCACCTGCCAGACATGCCAGAACCACCTGCCGAGCACGCCGGAGCCACCTGCTGGACTCACCAGAACCACCCGCCTGACAGGCCAAAATCAACAGCTGGCTATGAGAGAACCACCTGGCAGACAATCCGCAATAACCTGCCAGGCATGCAGGAACCACCTCTCAGACGTAAGAGAACCACGTGCCGGACACGCTGGAACCACGTCCTGGACAGACTGGAACCACCTGCCGGACATGCCTGGACCACCTGCCGAGCACGCCGGAACCACCTGCTCGACTCGCAGGACCCATGTGCCAGACACGCCAAAATGAACTGCCGGCTACACCAGAACCACTTACCGGACACTCCGGAATAACCTGCCCGGCATGCCAGAACCACCTCTCAGAAGTGCCAGAAGCACGTGCTGGACATGCCGGAACAACCTATCGGACAGAACGGAACAACCTGCCGGACACACCAAAATCACCTGCGGGCTACGCCAGAACCACTTGGAGGACTCTCCGGGAAAACCTGCCGGGCATGCTGGAACCACCTCTCAGACGTGCCTGAACCACGTGGCGGACACTCCGCAAACGCATGTCGGGCCGGCCGGAACCACCTCTCAGACGTGCCAGAACCTCATGCCGGACACCCCAGAACCACCTGCTGGACAGACCGGAAACACCTGCCGGACACGCCGGAACCACATGTTCGACTCGCTGGAACCACATTCTGGACATGGCAAAATCACCTGCCGCCTATGCCAGAACCGCTTGGCGAACACTCCGGAATCACCTGTCAGGCATGCCGGAACCACCTCTCAGACCTGCCAGAACCACATGCCAATGACACCGGAAGCACCTGCCGAGCATGCCGGAAGCACCTGCTCGACTCGCCAGAACCACCTGTCGGACACGCCAAAATCACCTGCCGGCTACGCCACAGCCAGTTGGTGAACACTCCGGAAACACCTGCCGGGCTGGCTGGAACCACCTGCCAGCTACGCCAGAACCACTTGGCGGAGACTCCAGAAACACCTGTTGGGCCAGCCGGAACCACCTCTCAGACGTGCCAGAACCATGTGCCTGAGATGCTGGAACCACACCCCGAACAGACCGAAACCACCTGCCAGACCCAACTGAACCACCTGCCGAGCACGCAGGAACAACCTGCTCGCCTCGCCGGAACCACCTGCCGGGCGCAGCGGAAGCACCTGCCGAGTGCGCCGGAGCCACCTGCTCGCCTCGCCGGAACCACCTGCCGGGCCCAACGGAAGCACGTGCCGAGCGCGCCGGAGCCACCTGCTCGCCTCGCCGGAACCACCTGCCGGGCCCAGCGGAAGCACCTGCCGAGCGCGCCGGAGCCACCTGCTCGCCTCGCCGGAACCACGTGCCGGGCCCTAACCCTAACCCTAACCCTAACCCTATCCCCAAACCCTAACCCTAACCCTAACCCCTAACCCTAAGCCTAACCCTAAACCCTAACCCAACCGTAACCCTAACCCTAACCCTACCCCTAACCCTAACCCCTAACCCCAAACCCTAAACCCTAACCCTAACCGTAACCCTAACCCTATCCCTAACCCTAACCTGACGGACAGGCTGGAACCAGCTGCTCAACTCGCCGGAACCACCTGCCAGACATGCCAGAACCACCTGCCGAGCACGCCGGAGCCACCTGCTGGACTCACCAGAACCACCCGCCTGACAGGCCAAAATCAACAGCTGGCTATGAGAGAACCACCTGGCAGACAATCCGCAATAACCTGCCAGGCATGCAGGAACCACCTCTCAGACGTAAGAGAACCACGTGCCGGACACGCTGGAACCACGTCCTGGACAGACTGGAACCACCTGCCGGACATGCCTGGACCACCTGCCGAGCACGCCGGAACCACCTGCTCGACTCGCAGGACCCATGTGCCAGACACGCCAAAATGAACTGCCGGCTACACCAGAACCACTTACCGGACACTCCGGAATAACCTGCCCGGCATGCCAGAACCACCTCTCAGAAGTGCCAGAAGCACGTGCTGGACATGCCGGAACAACCTATCGGACAGAAAGGAACAACCTGCCGGACACACCAAAATCACCTGCGGGCTACGCCAGAACCACTTGGAGGACTCTCCGGGAAAACCTGCCGGGCATGCTGGAACCACCTCTCAGACGTGCCTGAACCACGTGGCGGACACTCCGCAAACGCATGTCGGGCCGGCCGGAACCACCTCTCAGACGTGCCAGAACCTCATGCCGGACACCCCAGAACCACCTGCTGGACAGACCGGAAACACCTGCCGGACACGCCGGAACCACATGTTCGACTCGCTGGAACCACATTCTGGACATGGCAAAATCACCTGCCGCCTATGCCAGAACCGCTTGGCGAACACTCCGGAATCACCTGTCAGGCATGCCGGAACCACCTCTCAGACCTGCCAGAACCACATGCCAATGACACCGGAAGCACCTGCCGAGCATGCCGGAAGCACCTGCTCGACTCGCCAGAACCACCTGTCGGACACGCCAAAATCACCTGCCGGCTACGCCACAGCCAGTTGGTGAACACTCCGGAAACACCTGCCGGGCTGGCTGGAACCACCTGCCAGCTACGCCAGAACCACTTGGCGGAGACTCCAGAAACACCTGTTGGGCCAGCCGGAACCACCTCTCAGACGTGCCAGAACCATGTGCCTGAGATGCTGGAACCACACCCCGAACAGACCGAAACCACCTGCCAGACCCAACTGAACCACCTGCCGAGCACGCAGGAACAACCTGCTCGCCTCGCCGGAACCACCTGCCGGGCGCAGCGGAAGCACCTGCCGAGCGCGCCGGAGCCACCTGCTCGCCTCGCCGGAACCACCTGCCGGGCCCAGCGGAAGCACCTGCCGAGCGCGCCGGAGCCACCTGCTCGCCTCGCCGGAACCACGTGCCGGGCCCTAACCCTAACCCTAACCCTAACCCTATCCCCAAACCCTAACCCTAACCCTAACCCCTAACCCTAAGCCTAACCCTAAACCCTAACCCAACCGTAACCCTAACCCTAACCCTACCCCTAACCCTAACCCCTAACCCCAAACCCTAAACCCTAACCCTAACCGTAACCCTAACCCTATCCCTAACCCTAACCTGACGGACAGGCTGGAACCAGCTGCTCAACTCGCCGGAACCACCTGCCAGACATGCCAGAACCACCTGCCGAGCACGCCGGAGCCACCTGCTGGACTCACCAGAACCACCCGCCTGACAGGCCAAAATCAACAGCTGGCTATGAGAGAACCACCTGGCAGACAATCCGCAATAACCTGCCAGGCATGCAGGAACCACCTCTCAGACGTAAGAGAACCACGTGCCGGACACGCTGGAACCACGTCCTGGACAGACTGGAACCACCTGCCGGACATGCCTGGACCACCTGCCGAGCACGCCGGAACCACCTGCTCGACTCGCAGGACCCATGTGCCAGACACGCCAAAATGAACTGCCGGCTACACCAGAACCACTTACCGGACACTCCGGAATAACCTGCCCGGCATGCCAGAACCACCTCTCAGAAGTGCCAGAAGCACGTGCTGGACATGCCGGAACAACCTATCGGACAGAAAGGAACAACCTGCCGGACACACCAAAATCACCTGCGGGCTACGCCAGAACCACTTGGAGGACTCTCCGGGAAAACCTGCCGGGCATGCTGGAACCACCTCTCAGACGTGCCTGAACCACGTGGCGGACACTCCGCAAACGCATGTCGGGCCGGCCGGAACCACCTCTCAGACGTGCCAGAACCTCATGCCGGACACCCCAGAACCACCTGCTGGACAGACCGGAAACACCTGCCGGACACGCCGGAACCACATGTTCGACTCGCTGGAACCACATTCTGGACATGGCAAAATCACCTGCCGCCTATGCCAGAACCGCTTGGCGAACACTCCGGAATCACCTGTCAGGCATGCCGGAACCACCTCTCAGACCTGCCAGAACCACATGCCAATGACACCGGAAGCACCTGCCGAGCATGCCGGAAGCACCTGCTCGACTCGCCAGAACCACCTGTCGGACACGCCAAAATCACCTGCCGGCTACGCCACAGCCAGTTGGTGAACACTCCGGAAACACCTGCCGGGCTGGCTGGAACCACCTGCCAGCTACGCCAGAACCACTTGGCGGAGACTCCAGAAACACCTGTTGGGCCAGCCGGAACCACCTCTCAGACGTGCCAGAACCATGTGCCTGAGATGCTGGAACCACACCCCGAACAGACCGAAACCACCTGCCAGACCCAACTGAACCACGTGCCGAGCACGCAGGAACAACCTGCTCGCCTCGCCGGAACCACCTGCCGGGCGCAGCGGAAGCACCTGCCGAGCGCGCCGGAGCCACCTGCTCGCCTCGCCGGAACCACCTGCCGGGCCCAGCGGAAGCACCTGCCGAGCGCGCCGGAGCCACCTGCTCGCCTCGCCGGAACCACGTGCCGGGCCCTAACCCTAACCCTAACCCTAACCCTATCCCCAAACCCTAACCCTAACCCTAACCCCTAACCCTAAGCCTAACCCTAAACCCTAACCCAACCGTAACCCTAACCCTAACCCTACCCCTAACCCTAACCCCTAACCCCAAACCCTAAACCCTAACCCTAACCGTAACCCTAACCCTATCCCTAACCCTAACCTGAAGGACAGCCTGGAACCAGCTGCTCAACTCGCCGGAACCACCTGCCAGACATGCCAGAACCACCTGCCGAGCACGCCGGAGCCACCTGCTGGACTCACCAGAACCACCCGCCTGACAGGCCAAAATCAACAGCTGGCTATGAGAGAACCACCTGGCAGACAATCCGCAATAACCTGCCAGGCATGCAGGAACCACCTCTCAGACGTAAGAGAACCACGTGCCGGACACGCTGGAACCACGTCCTGGACAGACTGGAACCACCTGCCGGACATGCCTGGACCACCTGCCGAGCACGCCGGAACCACCTGCTCGACTCGCAGGACCCATGTGCCAGACACGCCAAAATGAACTGCCGGCTACACCAGAACCACTTACCGGACACTCCGGAATAACCTGCCCGGCATGCCAGAACCACCTCTCAGAAGTGCCAGAAGCACGTGCTGGACATGCCGGAACAACCTATCGGACAGAACGGAACAACCTGCCGGACACACCAAAATCACCTGCGGGCTACGCCAGAACCACTTGGAGGACTCTCCGGGAAAACCTGCCGGGCATGCTGGAACCACCTCTCAGACGTGCCTGAACCACGTGGCGGACACTCCGCAAACGCATGTCGGGCCGGCCGGAACCACCTCTCAGACGTGCCAGAACCTCATGCCGGACACCCCAGAACCACCTGCTGGACAGACCGGAAACACCTGCCGGACACGCCGGAACCACATGTTCGACTCGCTGGAACCACATTCTGGACATGGCAAAATCACCTGCCGCCTATGCCAGAACCGCTTGGCGAACACTCCGGAATCACCTGTCAGGCATGCCGGAACCACCTCTCAGACCTGCCAGAACCACATGCCAATGACACCGGAAGCACCTGCCGAGCATGCCGGAAGCACCTGCTCGACTCGCCAGAACCACCTGTCGGACACGCCAAAATCACCTGCCGGCTACGCCACAGCCAGTTGGTGAACACTCCGGAAACACCTGCCGGGCTGGCTGGAACCACCTGCCAGCTACGCCAGAACCACTTGGCGGAGACTCCAGAAACACCTGTTGGGCCAGCCGGAACCACCTCTCAGACGTGCCAGAACCATGTGCCTGAGATGCTGGAACCACACCCCGAACAGACCGAAACCACCTGCCAGACCCAACTGAACCACCTGCCGAGCACGCAGGAACAACCTGCTCGCCTCGCCGGAACCACCTGCCGGGCGCAGCGGAAGCACCTGCCGAGCGCGCCGGAGCCACCTGCTCGCCTCGCCGGAACCACCTGCCGGGCCCAGCGGAAGCACCTGCCGAGCGCGCCGGAGCCACCTGCTCGCCTCGCCGGAACCACGTGCCGGGCCCTAACCCTAACCCTAACCCTAACCCTATCCCCAAACCCTAACCCTAACCCTAACCCCTAACCCTAAGCCTAACCCTAAACCCTAACCCAACCGTAACCCTAACCCTAACCCTACCCCTAACCCTAACCCCTAACCCCAAACCCTAAACCCTAACCCTAACCGTAACCCTAACCCTATCCCTAACCCTAACCTGACGGACAGGCTGGAACCAGCTGCTCAACTCGCCGGAACCACCTGCCAGACATGCCAGAACCACCTGCCGAGCACGCCGGAGCCACCTGCTGGACTCACCAGAACCACCCGCCTGACAGGCCAAAATCAACAGCTGGCTATGAGAGAACCACCTGGCAGACAATCCGCAATAACCTGCCAGGCATGCAGGAACCACCTCTCAGACGTAAGAGAACCACGTGCCGGACACGCTGGAACCACGTCCTGGACAGACTGGAACCACCTGCCGGACATGCCTGGACCACCTGCCGAGCACGCCGGAACCACCTGCTCGACTCGCAGGACCCATGTGCCAGACACGCCAAAATGAACTGCCGGCTACACCAGAACCACTTACCGGACACTCCGGAATAACCTGCCCGGCATGCCAGAACCACCTCTCAGAAGTGCCAGAAGCACGTGCTGGACATGCCGGAACAACCTATCGGACAGAAAGGAACAACCTGCCGGACACACCAAAATCACCTGCGGGCTACGCCAGAACCACTTGGAGGACTCTCCGGGAAAACCTGCCGGGCATGCTGGAACCACCTCTCAGACGTGCCTGAACCACGTGGCGGACACTCCGCAAACGCATGTCGGGCCGGCCGGAACCACCTCTCAGACGTGCCAGAACCTCATGCCGGACACCCCAGAACCACCTGCTGGACAGACCGGAAACACCTGCCGGACACGCCGGAACCACATGTTCGACTCGCTGGAACCACATTCTGGACATGGCAAAATCACCTGCCGCCTATGCCAGAACCGCTTGGCGAACACTCCGGAATCACCTGTCAGGCATGCCGGAACCACCTCTCAGACCTGCCAGAACCACATGCCAATGACACCGGAAGCACCTGCCGAGCATGCCGGAAGCACCTGCTCGACTCGCCAGAACCACCTGTCGGACACGCCAAAATCACCTGCCGGCTACGCCACAGCCAGTTGGTGAACACTCCGGAAACACCTGCCGGGCTGGCTGGAACCACCTGCCAGCTACGCCAGAACCACTTGGCGGAGACTCCAGAAACACCTGTTGGGCCAGCCGGAACCACCTCTCAGACGTGCCAGAACCATGTGCCTGAGATGCTGGAACCACACCCCGAACAGACCGAAACCACCTGCCAGACCCAACTGAACCACGTGCCGAGCACGCAGGAACAACCTGCTCGCCTCGCCGGAACCACCTGCCGGGCGCAGCGGAAGCACCTGCCGAGCGCGCCGGAGCCACCTGCTCGCCTCGCCGGAACCACCTGCCGGGCCCAGCGGAAGCACGTGCCGAGCGCGCCGGAGCCACCTGCTCGCCTCGCCGGAACCACCTGCCGGGCCCAGCGGAAGCACCTGCCGAGCGCGCCGGAGCCACCTGCTCGCCTCGCCGGAACCACGTGCCGGGCCCTAACCCTAACCCTAACCCTAACCCTATCCCCAAACCCTAACCCTAACCCTAACCCCTAACCCTAAGCCTAACCCTAAACCCTAACCCAAGCGTAACCCTAACCCTAACCCTACCCCTAACCCTAACCCCTAACCCCAAACCCTAAACCCTAACCCTAACCGTAACCCTAACCCTATCCCTAACCCTAACCTGACGGACAGGCTGGAACCAGCTGCTCAACTCGCCGGAACCACCTGCCAGACATGCCAGAACCACCTGCCGAGCACGCCGGAGCCACCTGCTGGACTCACCAGAACCACCCGCCTGACAGGCCAAAATCAACAGCTGGCTATGAGAGAACCACCTGGCAGACAATCCGCAATAACCTGCCAGGCATGCAGGAACCACCTCTCAGACGTAAGAGAACCACGTGCCGGACACGCTGGAACCACGTCCTGGACAGACTGGAACCACCTGCCGGACATGCCTGGACCACCTGCCGAGCACGCCGGAACCACCTGCTCGACTTGCAGGACCCATGTGCCAGACACGCCAAAATGAACTGCCGGCTACACCAGAACCACTTACCGGACACTCCGGAATAACCTGCCCGGCATGCCAGAACCACCTCTCAGAAGTGCCAGAAGCACGTGCTGGACATGCCGGAACAACCTATCGGACAGAAAGGAACAACCTGCCGGACACACCAAAATCACCTGCGGGCTACGCCAGAACCACTTGGAGGACTCTCCGGGAAAACCTGCCGGGCATGCTGGAACCACCTCTCAGACGTGCCTGAACCACGTGGCGGACACTCCGCAAACGCATGTCGGGCCGGCCGGAACCACCTCTCAGACGTGCCAGAACCTCATGCCGGACACCCCAGAACCACCTGCTGGACAGACCGGAAACACCTGCCGGACACGCCGGAACCACATGTTCGACTCGCTGGAACCACATTCTGGACATGGCAAAATCACCTGCCGCCTATGCCAGAACCGCTTGGCGAACACTCCGGAATCACCTGTCAGGCATGCCGGAACCACCTCTCAGACCTGCCAGAACCACATGCCAATGACACCGGAAGCACCTGCCGAGCATGCCGGAAGCACCTGCTCGACTCGCCAGAACCACCTGTCGGACACGCCAAAATCACCTGCCGGCTACGCCACAGCCAGTTGGTGAACACTCCGGAAACACCTGCCGGGCTGGCTGGAACCACCTGCCAGCTACGCCAGAACCACTTGGCGGAGACTCCAGAAACACCTGTTGGGCCAGCCGGAACCACCTCTCAGACGTGCCAGAACCATGTGCCTGAGATGCTGGAACCACACCCCGAACAGACCGAAACCACCTGCCAGACCCAACTGAACCACGTGCCGAGCACGCAGGAACAACCTGCTCGCCTCGCCGGAACCACCTGCCGGGCGCAGCGGAAGCACCTGCCGAGCGCGCCGGAGCCACCTGCTCGCCTCGCCGGAACCACCTGCCGGGCCCAGCGGAAGCACGTGCCGAGCGCGCCGGAGCCACCTGCTCGCCTCGCCGGAACCACCTGCCGGGCCCAGCGGAAGCACCTGCCGAGCGCGCCGGAGCCACCTGCTCGCCTCGCTGGAACCACGTGCCGGGCCCTAACCCTAACCCTAACCCTAACCCTATCCCCAAACCCTAACCCTAACCCTAACCCCTAACCCTAAGCCTAACCCTAAACCCTAACCCAACCGTAACCCTAACCCTAACCCTACCCCTAACCCTAACCCCTAACCCCAAACCCTAAACCCTAACCCTAACCGTAACCCTAACCCTATCCCTAACCCTAACCTGACGGACAGGCTGGAACCAGCTGCTCAACTCGCCGGAACCACCTGCCAGACATGCCAGAACCACCTGCCGAGCACGCCGGAGCCACCTGCTGGACTCACCAGAACCACCCGCCTGACAGGCCAAAATCAACAGCTGGCTATGAGAGAACCACCTGGCAGACAATCCGCAATAACCTGCCAGGCATGCAGGAACCACCTCTCAGACGTAAGAGAACCACGTGCTGGACACGCTGGAACCACGTCCTGGACAGACTGGAACCACCTGCCGGACATGCCTGGACCACCTGCCGAGCACGCCGGAACCACCTGCTCGACTCGCAGGACCCATGTGCCAGACACGCCAAAATGAACTGCCGGCTACACCAGAACCACTTACCGGACACTCCGGAATAACCTGCCCGGCATGCCAGAACCACCTCTCAGAAGTGCCAGAAGCACGTGCTGGACATGCCGGAACAACCTATCGGACAGAAAGGAACAACCTGCCGGACACACCAAAATCACCTGCGGGCTACGCCAGAACCACTTGGAGGACTCTCCGGGAAAACCTGCCGGGCATGCTGGAACCACCTCTCAGACGTGCCTGAACCACGTGGCGGACACTCCGCAAACGCATGTCGGGCCGGCCGGAACCACCTCTCAGACGTGCCAGAACCTCATGCCGGACACCCCAGAACCACCTGCTGGACAGACCGGAAACACCTGCCGGACACGCCGGAACCACATGTTCGACTTGCTGGAACCACATTCTGGACATGGCAAAATCACCTGCCGCCTATGCCAGAACCGCTTGGCGAACACTCCGGAATCACCTGTCAGGCATGCCGGAACCACCTCTCAGACCTGCCAGAACCACATGCCAATGACACCGGAAGCACCTGCCGAGCATGCCGGAAGCACCTGCTCGACTCGCCAGAACCACCTGTCGGACACGCCAAAATCACCTGCCGGCTACGCCACAGCCAGTTGGTGAACACTCCGGAAACACCTGCCGGGCTGGCTGGAACCACCTGCCAGCTACGCCAGAACCACTTGGCGGAGACTCCAGAAACACCTGTTGGGCCAGCCGGAACCACCTCTCAGACGTGCCAGAACCATGTGCCTGAGATGCTGGAACCACACCCCGAACAGACCGAAACCACCTGCCAGACCCAACTGAACCACGTGCCGAGCACGCAGGAACAACCTGCTCGCCTCGCCGGAACCACCTGCCGGGCGCAGCGGAAGCACCTGCCGAGCGCGCCGGAGCCACCTGCTCGCCTCGCCGGAACCACCTGCCGGGCGCAGCGGAAGCACGTGCCGAGCGCGCCGGAGCCACCTGCTCGCCTCGCCGGAACCACCTGCCGGGCCCAGCGGAAGCACCTGCCGAGCGCGCCGGAGCCACCTGCTCGCCTCGCCGGAACCACGTGCCGGGCCCTAACCCTAACCCTAACCCTAACCCTATCCCCAAACCCTAACCCTAACCCTAACCCCTAACCCTAAGCCTAACCCTAAACCCTAACCCAACCGTAACCCTAACCCTAACCCTACCCCTAACCCTAACCCCTAACCCCAAACCCTAAACCCTAACCCTAACCGTAACCCTAACCCTATCCCTAACCCTAACCTGACGGACAGGCTGGAACCAGCTGCTCAACTCGCCGGAACCACCTGCCAGACATGCCAGAACCACCTGCCGAGCACGCCGGAGCCACCTGCTGGACTCACCAGAACCACCCGCCTGACAGGCCAAAATCAACAGCTGGCTATGAGAGAACCACCTGGCAGACAATCCGCAATAACCTGCCAGGCATGCAGGAACCACCTCTCAGACGTAAGAGAACCACGTGCCGGACACGCTGGAACCACGTCCTGGACAGACTGGAACCACCTGCCGGACATGCCTGGACCACCTGCCGAGCACGCCGGAACCACCTGCTCGACTCGCAGGACCCATGTGCCAGACACGCCAAAATGAACTGCCGGCTACACCAGAACCACTTACCGGACACTCCAGAATAACCTGCCCGGCATGCCAGAACCACCTCTCAGAAGTGCCAGAAGCACGTGCTGGACATGCCGGAACAACCTATCGGACAGAAAGGAACAACCTGCCGGACACACCAAAATCACCTGCGGGCTACGCCAGAACCACTTGGAGGACTCTCCGGGAAAACCTGCCGGGCATGCTGGAACCACCTCTCAGACGTGCCTGAACCACGTGGCGGACACTCCGCAAACGCATGTCGGGCCGGCCGGAACCACCTCTCAGACGTGCCAGAACCTCATGCCGGACACCCCAGAACCACCTGCTGGACAGACCGGAAACACCTGCCGGACACGCCGGAACCACATGTTCGACTTGCTGGAACCACATTCTGGACATGGCAAAATCACCTGCCGCCTATGCCAGAACCGCTTGGCGAACACTCCGGAATCACCTGTCAGGCATGCCGGAACCACCTCTCAGACCTGCCAGAACCACATGCCAATGACACCGGAAGCACCTGCCGAGCATGCCGGAAGCACCTGCTCGACTCGCCAGAACCACCTGTCGGACACGCCAAAATCACCTGCCGGCTACGCCACAGCCAGTTGGTGAACACTCCGGAAACACCTGCCGGGCTGGCTGGAACCACCTGCCAGCTACGCCAGAACCACTTGGCGGAGACTCCAGAAACACCTGTTGGGCCAGCCGGAACCACCTCTCAGACGTGCCAGAACCATGTGCCTGAGATGCTGGAACCACACCCCGAACAGACCGAAACCACCTGCCAGACCCAACTGAACCACGTGCCGAGCACGCAGGAACAACCTGCTCGCCTCGCCTGAACCACCTGCCGGGCGCAGCGGAAGCACCTGCCGAGCGCGCCGGAGCCACCTGCTCGCCTCGCCGGAACCACCTGCCGGGCCCAGCGGAAGCACGTGCCGAGCGCGCCGGAGCCACCTGCTCGCCTCGCCGGAACCACCTGCCGGGCCCAGCGGAAGCACCTGCCGAGCGCGCCGGAGCCACCTGCTCGCCTCGCCGGAACCACGTGCCGGGCCCTAACCCTAACCCTAACCCTAACCCTATCCCCAAACCCTAACCCTAACCCTAACCCCTAACCCTAAGCCTAACCCTAAACCCTAACCCAACCGTAACCCTAACCCTAACCCTACCCCTAACCCTAACCCCTAACCCCAAACCCTAAACCCTAACCCTAACCGTAACCCTAACCCTATCCCTAACCCTAACCTGACGGACAGGCTGGAACCAGCTGCTCAACTCGCCGGAACCACCTGCCAGACATGCCAGAACCACCTGCCGAGCACGCCGGAGCCACCTGCTGGACTCACCAGAACCACCCGCCTGACAGGCCAAAATCAACAGCTGGCTATGAGAGAACCACCTGGCAGACAATCCGCAATAACCTGCCAGGCATGCAGGAACCACCTCTCAGACGTAAGAGAACCACGTGCCGGACACGCTGGAACCACGTCCTGGACAGACTGGAACCACCTGCCGGACATGCCTGGACCACCTGCCGAGCACGCCGGAACCACCTGCTCGACTCGCAGGACCCATGTGCCAGACACGCCAAAATGAACTGCCGGCTACACCAGAACCACTTACCGGACACTCCGGAATAACCTGCCCGGCATGCCAGAACCACCTCTCAGAAGTGCCAGAAGCACGTGCTGGACATGCCGGAACAACCTATCGGACAGAAAGGAACAACCTGCCGGACACACCAAAATCACCTGCGGGCTACGCCAGAACCACTTGGAGGACTCTCCGGGAAAACCTGCCGGGCATGCTGGAACCACCTCTCAGACGTGCCTGAACCACGTGGCGGACACTCCGCAAACGCATGTCGGGCCGGCCGGAACCACCTCTCAGACGTGCCAGAACCTCATGCCGGACACCCCAGAACCACCTGCTGGACAGACCGGAAACACCTGCCGGACACGCCGGAACCACATGTTCGACTCGCTGGAACCACATTCTGGACATGGCAAAATCACCTGCCGCCTATGCCAGAACCGCTTGGCGAACACTCCGGAATCACCTGTCAGGCATGCCGGAACCACCTCTCAGACCTGCCAGAACCACATGCCAATGACACCGGAAGCACCTGCCGAGCATGCCGGAAGCACCTGCTCGACTCGCCAGAACCACCTGTCGGACACGCCAAAATCACCTGCCGGCTACGCCACAGCCAGTTGGTGAACACTCCGGAAACACCTGCCGGGCTGGCTGGAACCACCTGCCAGCTACGCCAGAACCACTTGGCGGAGACTCCAGAAACACCTGTTGGGCCAGCCGGAACCACCTCTCAGACGTGCCAGAACCATGTGCCTGAGATGCTGGAACCACACCCCGAACAGACCGAAACCACCTGCCAGACCCAACTGAACCACGTGCCGAGCACGCAGGAACAACCTGCTCGCCTCGCCGGAACCACCTGCCGGGCGCAGCGGAAGCACCTGCCGAGCGCGCCGGAGCCACCTGCTCGCCTCGCCGGAACCACCTGCCGGGCCCAGCGGAAGCACGTGCCGAGCGCGCCGGAGCCACCTGCTCGCCTCGCCGGAACCACCTGCCGGGCCCAGCGGAAGCACCTGCCGAGCGCGCCGGAGCCACCTGCTCGCCTCGCCGGAACCACGTGCCGGGCCCTAACCCTAACCCTAACCCTAACCCTATCCCCAAACCCTAACCCTAACCCTAACCCCTAACCCTAAGCCTAACCCTAACCCCTAACCCTAAGCCTAACCCTAAACCCTAACCCAACCGTAACCCTAACCCTAACCCTACCCCTAACCCTAACCCCTAACCCCAAACCCTAAACCCTAACCCTAACCGTAACCCTAACCCTATCCCTAACCCTAACCTGACGGACAGGCTGGAACCAGCTGCTCAACTCGCCGGAACCACCTGCCAGACATGCCAGAACCACCTGCCGAGCACGCCGGAGCCACCTGCTGGACTCACCAGAACCACCCGCCTGACAGGCCAAAATCAACAGCTGGCTATGAGAGAACCACCTGGCAGACAATCCGCAATAACCTGCCAGGCATGCAGGAACCACCTCTCAGACGTAAGAGAACCACGTGCCGGACACGCTGGAACCACGTCCTGGACAGACTGGAACCACCTGCCGGACATGCCTGGACCACCTGCCGAGCACGCCGGAACCACCTGCTCGACTCGCAGGACCCATGTGCCAGACACGCCAAAATGAACTGCCGGCTACACCAGAACCACTTACCGGACACTCCGGAATAACCTGCCCGGCATGCCAGAACCACCTCTCAGAAGTGCCAGAAGCACGTGCTGGACATGCCGGAACAACCTATCGGACAGAAAGGAACAACCTGCCGGACACACCAAAATCACCTGCGGGCTACGCCAGAACCACTTGGAGGACTCTCCGGGAAAACCTGCCGGGCATGCTGGAACCACCTCTCAGACGTGCCTGAACCACGTGGCGGACACTCCGCAAACGCATGTCGGGCCGGCCGGAACCACCTCTCAGACGTGCCAGAACCTCATGCCGGACACCCCAGAACCACCTGCTGGACAGACCGGAAACACCTGCCGGACACGCCGGAACCACATGTTCGACTTGCTGGAACCACATTCTGGACATGGCAAAATCACCTGCCGCCTATGCCAGAACCGCTTGGCGAACACTCCGGAATCACCTGTCAGGCATGCCGGAACCACCTCTCAGACCTGCCAGAACCACATGCCAATGACACCGGAAGCACCTGCCGAGCATGCCGGAAGCACCTGCTCGACTCGCCAGAACCACCTGTCGGACACGCCAAAATCACCTGCCGGCTACGCCACAGCCAGTTGGTGAACACTCCGGAAACACCTGCCGGGCTGGCTGGAACCACCTGCCAGCTACGCCAGAACCACTTGGCGGAGACTCCAGAAACACCTGTTGGGCCAGCCGGAACCACCTCTCAGACGTGCCAGAACCATGTGCCTGAGATGCTGGAACCACACCCCGAACAGACCGAAACCACCTGCCAGACCCAACTGAACCACGTGCCGAGCACGCAGGAACAACCTGCTCGCCTCGCCTGAACCACCTGCCGGGCGCAGCGGAAGCACCTGCCGAGCGCGCCGGAGCCACCTGCTCGCCTCGCCGGAACCACCTGCCGGGCCCAGCGGAAGCACGTGCCGAGCGCGCCGGAGCCACCTGCTCGCCTCGCCGGAACCACCTGCCGGGCCCAGCGGAAGCACCTGCCGAGCGCGCCGGAGCCACCTGCTCGCCTCGCCGGAACCACGTGCCGGGCCCTAACCCTAACCCTAACCCTAACCCTATCCCCAAACCCTAACCCTAACCCTAACCCCTAACCCTAAGCCTAACCCTAAACCCTAACCCAACCGTAACCCTAACCCTAACCCTACCCCTAACCCTAACCCCTAACCCCAAACCCTAAACCCTAACCCTAACCGTAACCCTAACCCTATCCCTAACCCTAACCTGACGGACAGGCTGGAACCAGCTGCTCAACTCGCCGGAACCACCTGCCAGACATGCCAGAACCACCTGCCGAGCACGCCAGAGCCACCTGCTGGACTCACCAGAACCACCCGCCTGACAGGCCAAAATCAACAGCTGGCTATGAGAGAACCACCTGGCAGACAATCCGCAATAACCTGCCAGGCATGCAGGAACCACCTCTCAGACGTAAGAGAACCACGTGCCGGACACGCTGGAACCACGTCCTGGACAGACTGGAACCACCTGCCGGACATGCCTGGACCACCTGCCGAGCACGCCGGAACCACCTGCTCGACTCGCAGGACCCATGTGCCAGACACGCCAAAATGAACTGCCGGCTACACCAGAACCACTTACCGGACACTCCGGAATAACCTGCCCGGCATGCCAGAACCACCTCTCAGAAGTGCCAGAAGCACGTGCTGGACATGCCGGAACAACCTATCGGACAGAAAGGAACAACCTGCCGGACACACCAAAATCACCTGCGGGCTACGCCAGAACCACTTGGAGGACTCTCCGGGAAAACCTGCCGGGCATGCTGGAACCACCTCTCAGACGTGCCTGAACCACGTGGCGGACACTCCGGAAACGCATGTCGGGCCGGCCGGAACCACCTCTCAGACGTGCCAGAACCTCATGCCGGACACCCCAGAACCACCTGCTGGACAGACCGGAAACACCTGCCGGACACGCCGGAACCACATGTTCGACTCGCTGGAACCACATTCTGGACATGGCAAAATCACCTGCCGCCTATGCCAGAACCGCTTGGCGAACACTCCGGAATCACCTGTCAGGCATGCCGGAACCACCTCTCAGACCTGCCAGAACCACATGCCAATGACACCGGAAGCACCTGCCGAGCATGCCGGAAGCACCTGCTCGACTCGCCAGAACCACCTGTCGGACACGCCAAAATCACCTGCCGGCTACGCCACAGCCAGTTGGTGAACACTCCGGAAACACCTGCCGGGCTGGCTGGAACCACCTGCCAGCTACGCCAGAACCACTTGGCGGAGACTCCAGAAACACCTGTTGGGCCAGCCGGAACCACCTCTCAGACGTGCCAGAACCATGTGCCTGAGATGCTGGAACCACACCCCGAACAGACCGAAACCACCTGCCAGACCCAACTGAACCACGTGCCGAGCACGCAGGAACAACCTGCTCGCCTCGCCGGAACCACCTGCCGGGCGCAGCGGAAGCACCTGCCGAGCGCGCCGGAGCCACCTGCTCGCCTCGCCGGAACCACCTGCCGGGCCCAGCGGAAGCACGTGCCGAGCGCGCCGGAGCCACCTGCTCGCCTCGCCGGAACCACCTGCCGGGCCCAGCGGAAGCACCTGCCGAGCGCGCCGGAGCCACCTGCTCGCCTCGCCGGAACCACGTGCCGGGCCCTAACCCTAACCCTAACCCTAACCCTATCCCCAAACCCTAACCCTAACCCTAACCCCTAACCCTAAGCCTAACCCTAACCCCTAACCCTAAGCCTAACCCTAAACCCTAACCCAACCGTAACCCTAACCCTAACCCTACCCCTAACCCTAACCCCTAACCCCAAACCCTAAACCCTAACCCTAACCGTAACCCTAACCCTATCCCTAACCCTAACCTGACGGACAGGCTGGAACCAGCTGCTCAACTCGCCGGAACCACCTGCCAGACATGCCAGAACCACCTGCCGAGCACGCCGGAGCCACCTGCTGGACTCACCAGAACCACCTGCCTGACAGGCCAAAATCAACAGCTGGCTATGAGAGAACCACCTGGCAGACAATCCGCAATAACCTGCCAGGCATGCAGGAACCACCTCTCAGACGTAAGAGAACCACGTGCCGGACACGCTGGAACCACGTCCTGGACAGACTGGAACCACCTGCCGGACATGCCTGGACCACCTGCCGAGCACGCCGGAACCACCTGCTCGACTCGCAGGACCCATGTGCCAGACACGCCAAAATGAACTGCCGGCTACACCAGAACCACTTACCGGACACTCCGGAATAACCTGCCCGGCATGCCAGAACCACCTCTCAGAAGTGCCAGAAGCACGTGCTGGACATGCCGGAACAACCTATCGGACAGAACGGAACAACCTGCCGGACACACCAAAATCACCTGCGGGCTACGCCAGAACCACTTGGAGGACTCTCCGGGAAAACCTGCCGGGCATGCTGGAACCACCTCTCAGACGTGCCTGAACCACGTGGCGGACACTCCGCAAACGCATGTCGGGCCGGCCGGAACCACCTCTCAGACGTGCCAGAACCTCATGCCGGACACCCCAGAACCACCTGCTGGACAGACCGGAAACACCTGCCGGACACGCCGGAACCACATGTTCGACTCGCTGGAACCACATTCTGGACATGGCAAAATCACCTGCCGCCTATGCCAGAACCGCTTGGCGAACACTCCGGAATCACCTGTCAGGCATGCCGGAACCACCTCTCAGACCTGCCAGAACCACATGCCAATGACACCGGAAGCACCTGCCGAGCATGCCGGAAGCACCTGCTCGACTCGCCAGAACCACCTGTCGGACACGCCAAAATCACCTGCCGGCTACGCCACAGCCAGTTGGTGAACACTCCGGAAACACCTGCCGGGCTGGCTGGAACCACCTGCCAGCTACGCCAGAACCACTTGGCGGAGACTCCAGAAACACCTGTTGGGCCAGCCGGAACCACCTCTCAGACGTGCCAGAACCATGTGCCTGAGATGCTGGAACCACACCCCGAACAGACCGAAACCACCTGCCAGACCCAACTGAACCACGTGCCGAGCACGCAGGAACAACCTGCTCGCCTCGCCGGAACCACCTGCCGGGCGCAGCGGAAGCACCTGCCGAGCGCGCCGGAGCCACCTGCTCGCCTCGCCGGAACCACCTGCCGGGCCCAGCGGAAGCACGTGCCGAGCGCGCCGGAGCCACCTGCTCGCCTCGCCGGAACCACCTGCCGGGCCCAGCGGAAGCACCTGCCGAGCGCGCCGGAGCCACCTGCTCGCCTCGCCGGAACCACGTGCCGGGCCCTAACCCTAACCCTAACCCTAACCCTATCCCCAAACCCTAACCCTAACCCTAACCCCTAACCCTAAGCCTAACCCTAACCCCTAACCCTAAGCCTAACCCTAAACCCTAACCCAACCGTAACCCTAACCCTAACCCTACCCCTAACCCTAACCCCTAACCCCAAACCCTAAACCCTAACCCTAACCGTAACCCTAACCCTATCCCTAACCCTAACCTGACGGACAGGCTGGAACCAGCTGCTCAACTCGCCGGAACCACCTGCCAGACATGCCAGAACCACCTGCCGAGCACGCCGGAGCCACCTGCTGGACTCACCAGAACCACCTGCCTGACAGGCCAAAATCAACAGCTGGCTATGAGAGAACCACCTGGCAGACAATCCGCAATAACCTGCCAGGCATGCAGGAACCACCTCTCAGACGTAAGAGAACCACGTGCCGGACACGCTGGAACCACGTCCTGGACAGACTGGAACCACCTGCCGGACATGCCTGGACCACCTGCCGAGCACGCCGGAACCACCTGCTCGACTCGCAGGACCCATGTGCCAGACACGCCAAAATGAACTGCCGGCTACACCAGAACCACTTACCGGACACTCCGGAATAACCTGCCCGGCATGCCAGAACCACCTCTCAGAAGTGCCAGAAGCACGTGCTGGACATGCCGGAACAACCTATCGGACAGAACGGAACAACCTGCCGGACACACCAAAATCACCTGCGGGCTACGCCAGAACCACTTGGAGGACTCTCCGGGAAAACCTGCCGGGCATGCTGGAACCACCTCTCAGACGTGCCTGAACCACGTGGCGGACACTCCGCAAACGCATGTCGGGCCGGCCGGAACCACCTCTCAGACGTGCCAGAACCTCATGCCGGACACCCCAGAACCACCTGCTGGACAGACCGGAAACACCTGCCGGACACGCCGGAACCACATGTTCGACTCGCTGGAACCACATTCTGGACATGGCAAAATCACCTGCCGCCTATGCCAGAACCGCTTGGCGAACACTCCGGAATCACCTGTCAGGCATGCCGGAACCACCTCTCAGACCTGCCAGAACCACATGCCAATGACACCGGAAGCACCTGCCGAGCATGCCGGAAGCACCTGCTCGACTCGCCAGAACCACCTGTCGGACACGCCAAAATCACCTGCCGGCTACGCCACAGCCAGTTGGTGAACACTCCGGAAACACCTGCCGGGCTGGCTGGAACCACCTGCCAGCTACGCCAGAACCACTTGGCGGAGACTCCAGAAACACCTGTTGGGCCAGCCGGAACCACCTCTCAGACGTGCCAGAACCATGTGCCTGAGATGCTGGAACCACACCCCGAACAGACCGAAACCACCTGCCAGACCCAACTGAACCACGTGCCGAGCACGCAGGAACAACCTGCTCGCCTCGCCGGAACCACCTGCCGGGCGCAGCGGAAGCACCTGCCGAGCGCGCCGGAGCCACCTGCTCGCCTCGCCGGAACCACCTGCCGGGCCCAGCGGAAGCACGTGCCGAGCGCGCCGGAGCCACCTGCTCGCCTCGCCGGAACCACCTGCCGGGCCCAGCGGAAGCACCTGCCGAGCGCGCCGGAGCCACCTGCTCGCCTCGCCGGAACCACGTGCCGGGCCCTAACCCTAACCCTAACCCTAACCCTATCCCCAAACCCTAACCCTAACCCTAACCCCTAACCCTAAGCCTAACCCTAACCCCTAACCCTAAGCCTAACCCTAAACCCTAACCCAACCGTAACCCTAACCCTAACCCTACCCCTAACCCTAACCCCTAACCCCAAACCCTAAACCCTAACCCTAACCGTAACCCTAACCCTATCCCTAACCCTAACCTGACGGACAGGCTGGAACCAGCTGCTCAACTCGCCGGAACCACCTGCCAGACATGCCAGAACCACCTGCCGAGCACGCCGGAGCCACCTGCTGGACTCACCAGAACCACCCGCCTGACAGGCCAAAATCAACAGCTGGCTATGAGAGAACCACCTGGCAGACAATCCGCAATAACCTGCCAGGCATGCAGGAACCACCTCTCAGACGTAAGAGAACCACGTGCCGGACACGCTGGAACCACGTCCTGGACAGACTGGAACCACCTGCCGGACATGCCTGGACCACCTGCCGAGCACGCCGGAACCACCTGCTCGACTCGCAGGACCCATGTGCCAGACACGCCAAAATGAACTGCCGGCTACACCAGAACCACTTACCGGACACTCCGGAATAACCTGCCCGGCATGCCAGAACCACCTCTCAGAAGTGCCAGAAGCACGTGCTGGACATGCCGGAACAACCTATCGGACAGAAAGGAACAACCTGCCGGACACACCAAAATCACCTGCGGGCTACGCCAGAACCACTTGGAGGACTCTCCGGGAAAACCTGCCGGGCATGCTGGAACCACCTCTCAGACGTGCCTGAACCACGTGGCGGACACTCCGCAAACGCATGTCGGGCCGGCCGGAACCACCTCTCAGACGTGCCAGAACCTCATGCCGGACACCCCAGAACCACCTGCTGGACAGACCGGAAACACCTGCCGGACACGCCGGAACCACATGTTCGACTTGCTGGAACCACATTCTGGACATGGCAAAATCACCTGCCGCCTATGCCAGAACCGCTTGGCGAACACTCCGGAATCACCTGTCAGGCATGCCGGAACCACCTCTCAGACCTGCCAGAACCACATGCCAATGACACCGGAAGCACCTGCCGAGCATGCCGGAAGCACCTGCTCGACTCGCCAGAACCACCTGTCGGACACGCCAAAATCACCTGCCGGCTACGCCACAGCCAGTTGGTGAACACTCCGGAAACACCTGCCGGGCTGGCTGGAACCACCTGCCAGCTACGCCAGAACCACTTGGCGGAGACTCCAGAAACACCTGTTGGGCCAGCCGGAACCACCTCTCAGACGTGCCAGAACCATGTGCCTGAGATGCTGGAACCACACCCCGAACAGACCGAAACCACCTGCCAGACCCAACTGAACCACGTGCCGAGCACGCAGGAACAACCTGCTCGCCTCGCCTGAACCACCTGCCGGGCGCAGCGGAAGCACCTGCCGAGCGCGCCGGAGCCACCTGCTCGCCTCGCCGGAACCACCTGCCGGGCCCAGCGGAAGCACGTGCCGAGCGCGCCGGAGCCACCTGCTCGCCTCGCCGGAACCACCTGCCGGGCCCAGCGGAAGCACCTGCCGAGCGCGCCGGAGCCACCTGCTCGCCTCGCCGGAACCACGTGCCGGGCCCTAACCCTAACCCTAACCCTAACCCTATCCCCAAACCCTAACCCTAACCCTAACCCCTAACCCTAAGCCTAACCCTAAACCCTAACCCAACCGTAACCCTAACCCTAACCCTACCCCTAACCCTAACCCCTAACCCCAAACCCTAAACCCTAACCCTAACCGTAACCCTAACCCTATCCCTAACCCTAACCTGACGGACAGGCTGGAACCAGCTGCTCAACTCGCCGGAACCACCTGCCAGACATGCCAGAACCACCTGCCGAGCACGCCAGAGCCACCTGCTGGACTCACCAGAACCACCCGCCTGACAGGCCAAAATCAACAGCTGGCTATGAGAGAACCACCTGGCAGACAATCCGCAATAACCTGCCAGGCATGCAGGAACCACCTCTCAGACGTAAGAGAACCACGTGCCGGACACGCTGGAACCACGTCCTGGACAGACTGGAACCACCTGCCGGACATGCCTGGACCACCTGCCGAGCACGCCGGAACCACCTGCTCGACTCGCAGGACCCATGTGCCAGACACGCCAAAATGAACTGCCGGCTACACCAGAACCACTTACCGGACACTCCGGAATAACCTGCCCGGCATGCCAGAACCACCTCTCAGAAGTGCCAGAAGCACGTGCTGGACATGCCGGAACAACCTATCGGACAGAAAGGAACAACCTGCCGGACACACCAAAATCACCTGCGGGCTACGCCAGAACCACTTGGAGGACTCTCCGGGAAAACCTGCCGGGCATGCTGGAACCACCTCTCAGACGTGCCTGAACCACGTGGCGGACACTCCGCAAACGCATGTCGGGCCGGCCGGAACCACCTCTCAGACGTGCCAGAACCTCATGCCGGACACCCCAGAACCACCTGCTGGACAGACCGGAAACACCTGCCGGACACGCCGGAACCACATGTTCGACTCGCTGGAACCACATTCTGGACATGGCAAAATCACCTGCCGCCTATGCCAGAACCGCTTGGCGAACACTCCGGAATCACCTGTCAGGCATGCCGGAACCACCTCTCAGACCTGCCAGAACCACATGCCAATGACACCGGAAGCACCTGCCGAGCATGCCGGAAGCACCTGCTCGACTCGCCAGAACCACCTGTCGGACACGCCAAAATCACCTGCCGGCTACGCCACAGCCAGTTGGTGAACACTCCGGAAACACCTGCCGGGCTGGCTGGAACCACCTGCCAGCTACGCCAGAACCACTTGGCGGAGACTCCAGAAACACCTGTTGGGCCAGCCGGAACCACCTCTCAGACGTGCCAGAACCATGTGCCTGAGATGCTGGAACCACACCCCGAACAGACCGAAACCACCTGCCAGACCCAACTGAACCACGTGCCGAGCACGCAGGAACAACCTGCTCGCCTCGCCGGAACCACCTGCCGGGCGCAGCGGAAGCACCTGCCGAGCGCGCCGGAGCCACCTGCTCGCCTCGCCGGAACCACCTGCCGGGCCCAGCGGAAGCACGTGCCGAGCGCGCCGGAGCCACCTGCTCGCCTCGCCGGAACCACCTGCCGGGCCCAGCGGAAGCACCTGCCGAGCGCGCCGGAGCCACCTGCTCGCCTCGCCGGAACCACGTGCCGGGCCCTAACCCTAACCCTAACCCTAACCCTATCCCCAAACCCTAACCCTAACCCTAACCCCTAACCCTAAGCCTAACCCTAACCCCTAACCCTAAGCCTAACCCTAAACCCTAACCCAACCGTAACCCTAACCCTAACCCTACCCCTAACCCTAACCCCTAACCCCAAACCCTAAACCCTAACCCTAACCGTAACCCTAACCCTATCCCTAACCCTAACCTGACGGACAGGCTGGAACCAGCTGCTCAACTCGCCGGAACCACCTGCCAGACATGCCAGAACCACCTGCCGAGCACGCCGGAGCCACCTGCTGGACTCACCAGAACCACCTGCCTGACAGGCCAAAATCAACAGCTGGCTATGAGAGAACCACCTGGCAGACAATCCGCAATAACCTGCCAGGCATGCAGGAACCACCTCTCAGACGTAAGAGAACCACGTGCCGGACACGCTGGAACCACGTCCTGGACAGACTGGAACCACCTGCCGGACATGCCTGGACCACCTGCCGAGCACGCCGGAACCACCTGCTCGACTCGCAGGACCCATGTGCCAGACACGCCAAAATGAACTGCCGGCTACACCAGAACCACTTACCGGACACTCCGGAATAACCTGCCCGGCATGCCAGAACCACCTCTCAGAAGTGCCAGAAGCACGTGCTGGACATGCCGGAACAACCTATCGGACAGAACGGAACAACCTGCCGGACACACCAAAATCACCTGCGGGCTACGCCAGAACCACTTGGAGGACTCTCCGGGAAAACCTGCCGGGCATGCTGGAACCACCTCTCAGACGTGCCTGAACCACGTGGCGGACACTCCGCAAACGCATGTCGGGCCGGCCGGAACCACCTCTCAGACGTGCCAGAACCTCATGCCGGACACCCCAGAACCACCTGCTGGACAGACCGGAAACACCTGCCGGACACGCCGGAACCACATGTTCGACTCGCTGGAACCACATTCTGGACATGGCAAAATCACCTGCCGCCTATGCCAGAACCGCTTGGCGAACACTCCGGAATCACCTGTCAGGCATGCCGGAACCACCTCTCAGACCTGCCAGAACCACATGCCAATGACACCGGAAGCACCTGCCGAGCATGCCGGAAGCACCTGCTCGACTCGCCAGAACCACCTGTCGGACACGCCAAAATCACCTGCCGGCTACGCCACAGCCAGTTGGTGAACACTCCGGAAACACCTGCCGGGCTGGCTGGAACCACCTGCCAGCTACGCCAGAACCACTTGGCGGAGACTCCAGAAACACCTGTTGGGCCAGCCGGAACCACCTCTCAGACGTGCCAGAACCATGTGCCTGAGATGCTGGAACCACACCCCGAACAGACCGAAACCACCTGCCAGACCCAACTGAACCACGTGCCGAGCACGCAGGAACAACCTGCTCGCCTCGCCGGAACCACCTGCCGGGCGCAGCGGAAGCACCTGCCGAGCGCGCCGGAGCCACCTGCTCGCCTCGCCGGAACCACCTGCCGGGCCCAGCGGAAGCACGTGCCGAGCGCGCCGGAGCCACCTGCTCGCCTCGCCGGAACCACCTGCCGGGCCCAGCGGAAGCACCTGCCGAGCGCGCCGGAGCCACCTGCTCGCCTCGCCGGAACCACGTGCCGGGCCCTAACCCTAACCCTAACCCTAACCCTATCCCCAAACCCTAACCCTAACCCTAACCCCTAACCCTAAGCCTAACCCTAAACCCTAACCCAACCGTAACCCTAACCCTAACCCTACCCCTAACCCTAACCCCTAACCCCAAACCCTAAACCCTAACCCTAACCGTAACCCTAACCCTATCCCTAACCCTAACCTGACGGACAGGCTGGAACCAGCTGCTCAACTCGCCGGAACCACCTGCCAGACATGCCAGAACCACCTGCCGAGCACGCCAGAGCCACCTGCTGGACTCACCAGAACCACCCGCCTGACAGGCCAAAATCAACAGCTGGCTATGAGAGAACCACCTGGCAGACAATCCGCAATAACCTGCCAGGCATGCAGGAACCACCTCTCAGACGTAAGAGAACCACGTGCCGGACACGCTGGAACCACGTCCTGGACAGACTGGAACCACCTGCCGGACATGCCTGGACCACCTGCCGAGCACGCCGGAACCACCTGCTCGACTCGCAGGACCCATGTGCCAGACACGCCAAAATGAACTGCCGGCTACACCAGAACCACTTACCGGACACTCCGGAATAACCTGCCCGGCATGCCAGAACCACCTCTCAGAAGTGCCAGAAGCACGTGCTGGACATGCCGGAACAACCTATCGGACAGAAAGGAACAACCTGCCGGACACACCAAAATCACCTGCGGGCTACGCCAGAACCACTTGGAGGACTCTCCGGGAAAACCTGCCGGGCATGCTGGAACCACCTCTCAGACGTGCCTGAACCACGTGGCGGACACTCCGCAAACGCATGTCGGGCCGGCCGGAACCACCTCTCAGACGTGCCAGAACCTCATGCCGGACACCCCAGAACCACCTGCTGGACAGACCGGAAACACCTGCCGGACACGCCGGAACCACATGTTCGACTCGCTGGAACCACATTCTGGACATGGCAAAATCACCTGCCGCCTATGCCAGAACCGCTTGGCGAACACTCCGGAATCACCTGTCAGGCATGCCGGAACCACCTCTCAGACCTGCCAGAACCACATGCCAATGACACCGGAAGCACCTGCCGAGCATGCCGGAAGCACCTGCTCGACTCGCCAGAACCACCTGTCGGACACGCCAAAATCACCTGCCGGCTACGCCACAGCCAGTTGGTGAACACTCCGGAAACACCTGCCGGGCTGGCTGGAACCACCTGCCAGCTACGCCAGAACCACTTGGCGGAGACTCCAGAAACACCTGTTGGGCCAGCCGGAACCACCTCTCAGACGTGCCAGAACCATGTGCCTGAGATGCTGGAACCACACCCCGAACAGACCGAAACCACCTGCCAGACCCAACTGAACCACGTGCCGAGCACGCAGGAACAACCTGCTCGCCTCGCCGGAACCACCTGCCGGGCGCAGCGGAAGCACCTGCCGAGCGCGCCGGAGCCACCTGCTCGCCTCGCCGGAACCACCTGCCGGGCCCAGCGGAAGCACGTGCCGAGCGCGCCGGAGCCACCTGCTCGCCTCGCCGGAACCACCTGCCGGGCCCAGCGGAAGCACCTGCCGAGCGCGCCGGAGCCACCTGCTCGCCTCGCCGGAACCACGTGCCGGGCCCTAACCCTAACCCTAACCCTAACCCTATCCCCAAACCCTAACCCTAACCCTAACCCCTAACCCTAAGCCTAACCCTAACCCCTAACCCTAAGCCTAACCCTAAACCCTAACCCAACCGTAACCCTAACCCTAACCCTACCCCTAACCCTAACCCCTAACCCCAAACCCTAAACCCTAACCCTAACCGTAACCCTAACCCTATCCCTAACCCTAACCTGACGGACAGGCTGGAACCAGCTGCTCAACTCGCCGGAACCACCTGCCAGACATGCCAGAACCACCTGCCGAGCACGCCGGAGCCACCTGCTGGACTCACCAGAACCACCTGCCTGACAGGCCAAAATCAACAGCTGGCTATGAGAGAACCACCTGGCAGACAATCCGCAATAACCTGCCAGGCATGCAGGAACCACCTCTCAGACGTAAGAGAACCACGTGCCGGACACGCTGGAACCACGTCCTGGACAGACTGGAACCACCTGCCGGACATGCCTGGACCACCTGCCGAGCACGCCGGAACCACCTGCTCGACTCGCAGGACCCATGTGCCAGACACGCCAAAATGAACTGCCGGCTACACCAGAACCACTTACCGGACACTCCGGAATAACCTGCCCGGCATGCCAGAACCACCTCTCAGAAGTGCCAGAAGCACGTGCTGGACATGCCGGAACAACCTATCGGACAGAACGGAACAACCTGCCGGACACACCAAAATCACCTGCGGGCTACGCCAGAACCACTTGGAGGACTCTCCGGGAAAACCTGCCGGGCATGCTGGAACCACCTCTCAGACGTGCCTGAACCACGTGGCGGACACTCCGCAAACGCATGTCGGGCCGGCCGGAACCACCTCTCAGACGTGCCAGAACCTCATGCCGGACACCCCAGAACCACCTGCTGGACAGACCGGAAACACCTGCCGGACACGCCGGAACCACATGTTCGACTCGCTGGAACCACATTCTGGACATGGCAAAATCACCTGCCGCCTATGCCAGAACCGCTTGGCGAACACTCCGGAATCACCTGTCAGGCATGCCGGAACCACCTCTCAGACCTGCCAGAACCACATGCCAATGACACCGGAAGCACCTGCCGAGCATGCCGGAAGCACCTGCTCGACTCGCCAGAACCACCTGTCGGACACGCCAAAATCACCTGCCGGCTACGCCACAGCCAGTTGGTGAACACTCCGGAAACACCTGCCGGGCTGGCTGGAACCACCTGCCAGCTACGCCAGAACCACTTGGCGGAGACTCCAGAAACACCTGTTGGGCCAGCCGGAACCACCTCTCAGACGTGCCAGAACCATGTGCCTGAGATGCTGGAACCACACCCCGAACAGACCGAAACCACCTGCCAGACCCAACTGAACCACGTGCCGAGCACGCAGGAACAACCTGCTCGCCTCGCCGGAACCACCTGCCGGGCGCAGCGGAAGCACCTGCCGAGCGCGCCGGAGCCACCTGCTCGCCTCGCCGGAACCACCTGCCGGGCCCAGCGGAAGCACGTGCCGAGCGCGCCGGAGCCACCTGCTCGCCTCGCCGGAACCACCTGCCGGGCCCAGCGGAAGCACCTGCCGAGCGCGCCGGAGCCACCTGCTCGCCTCGCCGGAACCACGTGCCGGGCCCTAACCCTAACCCTAACCCTAACCCTATCCCCAAACCCTAACCCTAACCCTAACCCCTAACCCTAAGCCTAACCCTAACCCCTAACCCTAAGCCTAACCCTAAACCCTAACCCAACCGTAACCCTAACCCTAACCCTACCCCTAACCCTAACCCCTAACCCCAAACCCTAAACCCTAACCCTAACCGTAACCCTAACCCTATCCCTAACCCTAACCTGACGGACAGGCTGGAACCAGCTGCTCAACTCGCCGGAACCACCTGCCAGACATGCCAGAACCACCTGCCGAGCACGCCGGAGCCACCTGCTGGACTCACCAGAACCACCTGCCTGACAGGCCAAAATCAACAGCTGGCTATGAGAGAACCACCTGGCAGACAATCCGCAATAACCTGCCAGGCATGCAGGAACCACCTCTCAGACGTAAGAGAACCACGTGCCGGACACGCTGGAACCACGTCCTGGACAGACTGGAACCACCTGCCGGACATGCCTGGACCACCTGCCGAGCACGCCGGAACCACCTGCTCGACTCGCAGGACCCATGTGCCAGACACGCCAAAATGAACTGCCGGCTACACCAGAACCACTTACCGGACACTCCGGAATAACCTGCCCGGCATGCCAGAACCACCTCTCAGAAGTGCCAGAAGCACGTGCTGGACATGCCGGAACAACCTATCGGACAGAAAGGAACAACCTGCCGGACACACCAAAATCACCTGCGGGCTACGCCAGAACCACTTGGAGGACTCTCCGGGAAAACCTGCCGGGCATGCTGGAACCACCTCTCAGACGTGCCTGAACCACGTGGCGGACACTCCGCAAACGCATGTCGGGCCGGCCGGAACCACCTCTCAGACGTGCCAGAACCTCATGCCGGACACCCCAGAACCACCTGCTGGACAGACCGGAAACACCTGCCGGACACGCCGGAACCACATGTTCGACTTGCTGGAACCACATTCTGGACATGGCAAAATCACCTGCCGCCTATGCCAGAACCGCTTGGCGAACACTCCGGAATCACCTGTCAGGCATGCCGGAACCACCTCTCAGACCTGCCAGAACCACATGCCAATGACACCGGAAGCACCTGCCGAGCATGCCGGAAGCACCTGCTCGACTCGCCAGAACCACCTGTCGGACACGCCAAAATCACCTGCCGGCTACGCCACAGCCAGTTGGTGAACACTCTGGAAACACCTGCCGGGCTGGGTGGAACCACCTGCCAGCTACGCCAGAACCACTTGGCGGAGACTCCAGAAACACCTGTTGGGCCAGCCGGAACCACCTCTCAGACGTGCCAGAACCATGTGCCTGAGATGCTGGAACCACACCCCGAACAGACCGAAACCACCTGCCAGACCCAACTGAACCACGTGCCGAGCACGCAGGAACAACCTGCTCGCCTCGCCGGAACCACCTGCCGGGCGCAGCGGAAGCACCTGCCGAGCGCGCCGGAGCCACCTGCTCGCCTCGCCGGAACCACCTGCCGGGCCCAGCGGAAGCACGTGCCGAGCGCGCCGGAGCCACCTGCTCGCCTCGCCGGAACCACCTGCCGGGCCCAGCGGAAGCACCTGCCGAGCGCGCCGGAGCCACCTGCTCGCCTCGCCGGAACCACGTGCCGGGCCCTAACCCTAACCCTAACCCTAACCCTATCCCCAAACCCTAACCCTAACCCTAACCCCTAACCCTAAGCCTAACCCTAAACCCTAACCCAACCGTAACCCTAACCCTAACCCTACCCCTAACCCTAACCCCTAACCCCAAACCCTAAACCCTAACCCTAACCGTAACCCTAACCCTATCCCTAACCCTAACCTGACGGACAGGCTGGAACCAGCTGCTCAACTCGCCGGAACCACCTGCCAGACATGCCAGAACCACCTGCCGAGCACGCCGGAGCCACCTGCTGGACTCACCAGAACCACCCGCCTGACAGGCCAAAATCAACAGCTGGCTATGAGAGAACCACCTGGCAGACAATCCGCAATAACCTGCCAGGCATGCAGGAACCACCTCTCAGACGTAAGAGAACCACGTGCCGGACACGCTGGAACCACGTCCTGGACAGACTGGAACCACCTGCCGGACATGCCTGGACCACCTGCCGAGCACGCCGGAACCACCTGCTCGACTCGCAGGACCCATGTGCCAGACACGCCAAAATGAACTGCCGGCTACACCAGAACCACTTACCGGACACTCCGGAATAACCTGCCCGGCATGCCAGAACCACCTCTCAGAAGTGCCAGAAGCACGTGCTGGACATGCCGGAACAACCTATCGGACAGAAAGGAACAACCTGCCGGACACACCAAAATCACCTGCAGGCTACGCCAGAACCACTTGGAGGACTCTCCGGGAAAACCTGCCGGGCATGCTGGAACCACCTCTCAGACGTGCCTGAACCACGTGGCGGACACTCCGCAAACGCATGTCGGGCCGGCCGGAACCACCTCTCAGACGTGCCAGAACCTCATGCCGGACACCCCAGAACCACCTGCTGGACAGACCGGAAACACCTGCCGGACACGCCGGAACCACATGTTCGACTCGCTGGAACCACATTCTGGACATGGCAAAATCACCTGCCGCCTATGCCAGAACCGCTTGGCGAACACTCCGGAATCACCTGTCAGGCATGCCGGAACCACCTCTCAGACCTGCCAGAACCACATGCCAATGACACCGGAAGCACCTGCCGAGCATGCCGGAAGCACCTGCTCGACTCGCCAGAACCACCTGTCGGACACGCCAAAATCACCTGCCGGCTACGCCACAGCCAGTTGGTGAACACTCCGGAAACACCTGCCGGGCTGGCTGGAACCACCTGCCAGCTACGCCAGAACCACTTGGCGGAGACTCCAGAAACACCTGTTGGGCCAGCCGGAACCACCTCTCAGACGTGCCAGAACCATGTGCCTGAGATGCTGGAACCACACCCCGAACAGACCGAAACCACCTGCCAGACCCAACTGAACCACGTGCCGAGCACGCAGGAACAACCTGCTCGCCTCGCCGGAACCACCTGCCGGGCGCAGCGGAAGCACCTGCCGAGCGCGCCGGAGCCACCTGCTCGCCTCGCCGGAACCACCTGCCGGGCCCAGCGGAAGCACGTGCCGAGCGCGCCGGAGCCACCTGCTCGCCTCGCCGGAACCACCTGCCGGGCCCAGCGGAAGCACCTGCCGAGCGCGCCGGAGCCACCTGCTCGCCTCGCCGGAACCACGTGCCGGGCCCTAACCCTAACCCTAACCCTAACCCTATCCCCAAACCCTAACCCTAACCCTAACCCCTAACCCTAAGCCTAACCCTAACCCCTAACCCTAAGCCTAACCCTAAACCCTAACCCAACCGTAACCCTAACCCTAACCCTACCCCTAACCCTAACCCCTAACCCCAAACCCTAAACCCTAACCCTAACCGTAACCCTAACCCTATCCCTAACCCTAACCTGACGGACAGGCTGGAACCAGCTGCTCAACTCGCCGGAACCACCTGCCAGACATGCCAGAACCACCTGCCGAGCACGCCGGAGCCACCTGCTGGACTCACCAGAACCACCTGCCTGACAGGCCAAAATCAACAGCTGGCTATGAGAGAACCACCTGGCAGACAATCCGCAATAACCTGCCAGGCATGCAGGAACCACCTCTCAGACGTAAGAGAACCACGTGCCGGACACGCTGGAACCACGTCCTGGACAGACTGGAACCACCTGCCGGACATGCCTGGACCACCTGCCGAGCACGCCGGAACCACCTGCTCGACTCGCAGGACCCATGTGCCAGACACGCCAAAATGAACTGCCGGCTACACCAGAACCACTTACCGGACACTCCGGAATAACCTGCCCGGCATGCCAGAACCACCTCTCAGAAGTGCCAGAAGCACGTGCTGGACATGCCGGAACAACCTATCGGACAGAAAGGAACAACCTGCCGGACACACCAAAATCACCTGCGGGCTACGCCAGAACCACTTGGAGGACTCTCCGGGAAAACCTGCCGGGCATGCTGGAACCACCTCTCAGACGTGCCTGAACCACGTGGCGGACACTCCGCAAACGCATGTCGGGCCGGCCGGAACCACCTCTCAGACGTGCCAGAACCTCATGCCGGACACCCCAGAACCACCTGCTGGACAGACCGGAAACACCTGCCGGACACGCCGGAACCACATGTTCGACTTGCTGGAACCACATTCTGGACATGGCAAAATCACCTGCCGCCTATGCCAGAACCGCTTGGCGAACACTCCGGAATCACCTGTCAGGCATGCCGGAACCACCTCTCAGACCTGCCAGAACCACATGCCAATGACACCGGAAGCACCTGCCGAGCATGCCGGAAGCACCTGCTCGACTCGCCAGAACCACCTGTCGGACACGCCAAAATCACCTGCCGGCTACGCCACAGCCAGTTGGTGAACACTCTGGAAACACCTGCCGGGCTGGCTGGAACCACCTGCCAGCTACGCCAGAACCACTTGGCGGAGACTCCAGAAACACCTGTTGGGCCAGCCGGAACCACCTCTCAGACGTGCCAGAACCATGTGCCTGAGATGCT
Organism: Equus asinus; assembly: GCF_041296235.1. Lineage (NCBI taxonomy): Eukaryota > Metazoa > Chordata > Mammalia > Perissodactyla > Equidae > Equus > Equus asinus. The sequence goes on along the minus strand of NC_091819.1, from coordinate 33,388,920 downwards.
GGAACCACACCCCGAACAGACCGAAACCACCTGCCAGACCCAACTGAACCACGTGCCGAGCACGCAGGAACAACCTGCTCGCCTCGCCGGAACCACCTGCCGGGCGCAGCGGAAGCACCTGCCGAGCGCGCCGGAGCCACCTGCTCGCCTCGCCGGAACCACCTGCCGGGCCCAGCGGAAGCACGTGCCGAGCGCGCCGGAGCCACCTGCTCGCCTCGCCGGAACCACCTGCCGGGCCCAGCGGAAGCACCTGCCGAGCGCGCCGGAGCCACCTGCTCGCCTCGCCGGAACCACGTGCCGGGCCCTAACCCTAACCCTAACCCTAACCCTATCCCCAAACCCTAACCCTAACCCTAACCCCTAACCCTAAGCCTAACCCTAAACCCTAACCCAACCGTAACCCTAACCCTAACCCTACCCCTAACCCTAACCCCTAACCCCAAACCCTAAACCCTAACCCTAACCGTAACCCTAACCCTATCCCTAACCCTAACCTGACGGACAGGCTGGAACCAGCTGCTCAACTCGCCGGAACCACCTGCCAGACATGCCAGAACCACCTGCCGAGCACGCCGGAGCCACCTGCTGGACTCACCAGAACCACCCGCCTGACAGGCCAAAATCAACAGCTGGCTATGAGAGAACCACCTGGCAGACAATCCGCAATAACCTGCCAGGCATGCAGGAACCACCTCTCAGACGTAAGAGAACCACGTGCCGGACACGCTGGAACCACGTCCTGGACAGACTGGAACCACCTGCCGGACATGCCTGGACCACCTGCCGAGCACGCCGGAACCACCTGCTCGACTCGCAGGACCCATGTGCCAGACACGCCAAAATGAACTGCCGGCTACACCAGAACCACTTACCGGACACTCCGGAATAACCTGCCCGGCATGCCAGAACCACCTCTCAGAAGTGCCAGAAGCACGTGCTGGACATGCCGGAACAACCTATCGGACAGAAAGGAACAACCTGCCGGACACACCAAAATCACCTGCAGGCTACGCCAGAACCACTTGGAGGACTCTCCGGGAAAACCTGCCGGGCATGCTGGAACCACCTCTCAGACGTGCCTGAACCACGTGGCGGACACTCCGCAAACGCATGTCGGGCCGGCCGGAACCACCTCTCAGACGTGCCAGAACCTCATGCCGGACACCCCAGAACCACCTGCTGGACAGACCGGAAACACCTGCCGGACACGCCGGAACCACATGTTCGACTCGCTGGAACCACATTCTGGACATGGCAAAATCACCTGCCGCCTATGCCAGAACCGCTTGGCGAACACTCCGGAATCACCTGTCAGGCATGCCGGAACCACCTCTCAGACCTGCCAGAACCACATGCCAATGACACCGGAAGCACCTGCCGAGCATGCCGGAAGCACCTGCTCGACTCGCCAGAACCACCTGTCGGACACGCCAAAATCACCTGCCGGCTACGCCACAGCCAGTTGGTGAACACTCCGGAAACACCTGCCGGGCTGGCTGGAACCACCTGCCAGCTACGCCAGAACCACTTGGCGGAGACTCCAGAAACACCTGTTGGGCCAGCCGGAACCACCTCTCAGACGTGCCAGAACCATGTGCCTGAGATGCTGGAACCACACCCCGAACAGACCGAAACCACCTGCCAGACCCAACTGAACCACGTGCCGAGCACGCAGGAACAACCTGCTCGCCTCGCCGGAACCACCTGCCGGGCCCAGCGGAAGCACGTGCCGAGCGCGCCGGAGCCACCTGCTCGCCTCGCCGGAACCACCTGCCGGGCCCAGCGGAAGCACCTGCCGAGCGCGCCGGAGCCACCTGCTCGCCTCGCCGGAACCACGTGCCGGGCCCTAACCCTAACCCTAACCCTAACCCTATCCCCAAACCCTAACCCTAACCCTAACCCCTAACCCTAAGCCTAACCCTAAACCCTAACCCAACCGTAACCCTAACCCTAACCCTACCCCTAACCCTAACCCCTAACCCCAAACCCTAAACCCTAACCCTAACCGTAACCCTAACCCTATCCCTAACCCTAACCTGACGGACAGGCTGGAACCAGCTGCTCAACTCGCCGGAACCACCTGCCAGACATGCCAGAACCACCTGCCGAGCACGCCGGAGCCACCTGCTGGACTCACCAGAACCACCCGCCTGACAGGCCAAAATCAACAGCTGGCTATGAGAGAACCACCTGGCAGACAATCCGCAATAACCTGCCAGGCATGCAGGAACCACCTCTCAGACGTAAGAGAACCACGTGCCGGACACGCTGGAACCACGTCCTGGACAGACTGGAACCACCTGCCGGACATGCCTGGACCACCTGCCGAGCACGCCGGAACCACCTGCTCGACTCGCAGGACCCATGTGCCAGACACGCCAAAATGAACTGCCGGCTACACCAGAACCACTTACCGGACACTCCGGAATAACCTGCCCGGCATGCCAGAACCACCTCTCAGAAGTGCCAGAAGCACGTGCTGGACATGCCGGAACAACCTATCGGACAGAACGGAACAACCTGCCGGACACACCAAAATCACCTGCGGGCTACGCCAGAACCACTTGGAGGACTCTCCGGGAAAACCTGCCGGGCATGCTGGAACCACCTCTCAGACGTGCCTGAACCACGTGGCGGACACTCCGCAAACGCATGTCGGGCCGGCCGGAACCACCTCTCAGACGTGCCAGAACCTCATGCCGGACACCCCAGAACCACCTGCTGGACAGACCGGAAACACCTGCCGGACACGCCGGAACCACATGTTCGACTCGCTGGAACCACATTCTGGACATGGCAAAATCACCTGCCGCCTATGCCAGAACCGCTTGGCGAACACTCCGGAATCACCTGTCAGGCATGCCGGAACCACCTCTCAGACCTGCCAGAACCACATGCCAATGACACCGGAAGCACCTGCCGAGCATGCCGGAAGCACCTGCTCGACTCGCCAGAACCACCTGTCGGACACGCCAAAATCACCTGCCGGCTACGCCACAGCCAGTTGGTGAACACTCCGGAAACACCTGCCGGGCTGGCTGGAACCACCTGCCAGCTACGCCAGAACCACTTGGCGGAGACTCCAGAAACACCTGTTGGGCCAGCCGGAACCACCTCTCAGACGTGCCAGAACCATGTGCCTGAGATGCTGGAACCACACCCCGAACAGACCGAAACCACCTGCCAGACCCAACTGAACCACGTGCCGAGCACGCAGGAACAACCTGCTCGCCTCGCCGGAACCACCTGCCGGGCGCAGCGGAAGCACCTGCCGAGCGCGCCGGAGCCACCTGCTCGCCTCGCCGGAACCACCTGCCGGGCCCAGCGGAAGCACGTGCCGAGCGCGCCGGAGCCACCTGCTCGCCTCGCCGGAACCACCTGCCGGGCCCAGCGGAAGCACCTGCCGAGCGCGCCGGAGCCACCTGCTCGCCTCGCCGGAACCACGTGCCGGGCCCTAACCCTAACCCTAACCCTAACCCTATCCCCAAACCCTAACCCTAACCCTAACCCCTAACCCTAAGCCTAACCCTAAACCCTAACCCAACCGTAACCCTAACCCTAACCCTACCCCTAACCCTAACCCCTAACCCCAAACCCTAAACCCTAACCCTAACCGTAACCCTAACCCTATCCCTAACCCTAACCTGACGGACAGGCTGGAACCAGCTGCTCAACTCGCCGGAACCACCTGCCAGACATGCCAGAACCACCTGCCGAGCACGCCGGAGCCACCTGCTGGACTCACCAGAACCACCCGCCTGACAGGCCAAAATCAACAGCTGGCTATGAGAGAACCACCTGGCAGACAATCCGCAATAACCTGCCAGGCATGCAGGAACCACCTCTCAGACGTAAGAGAACCACGTGCCGGACACGCTGGAACCACGTCCTGGACAGACTGGAACCACCTGCCGGACATGCCTGGACCACCTGCCGAGCACGCCGGAACCACCTGCTCGACTCGCAGGACCCATGTGCCAGACACGCCAAAATGAACTGCCGGCTACACCAGAACCACTTACCGGACACTCCGGAATAACCTGCCCGGCATGCCAGAACCACCTCTCAGAAGTGCCAGAAGCACATGCTGGACATGCCGGAACAACCTATCGGACAGAAAGGAACAACCTGCCGGACACACCAAAATCACCTGCGGGCTACGCCAGAACCACTTGGAGGACTCTCCGGGAAAACCTGCCGGGCATGCTGGAACCACCTCTCAGACGTGCCTGAACCACGTGGCGGACACTCCGCAAACGCATGTCGGGCCGGCCGGAACCACCTCTCAGACGTGCCAGAACCTCATGCCGGACACCCCAGAACCACCTGCTGGACAGACCGGAAACACCTGCCGGACACGCCGGAACCACATGTTCGACTCGCTGGAACCACATTCTGGACATGGCAAAATCACCTGCCGCCTATGCCAGAACCGCTTGGCGAACACTCCGGAATCACCTGTCAGGCATGCCGGAACCACCTCTCAGACCTGCCAGAACCACATGCCAATGACACCGGAAGCACCTGCCGAGCATGCCGGAAGCACCTGCTCGACTCGCCAGAACCACCTGTCGGACACGCCAAAATCACCTGCCGGCTACGCCACAGCCAGTTGGTGAACACTCCGGAAACACCTGCCGGGCTGGCTGGAACCACCTGCCAGCTACGCCAGAACCACTTGGCGGAGACTCCAGAAACACCTGTTGGGCCAGCCGGAACCACCTCTCAGACGTGCCAGAACCATGTGCCTGAGATGCTGGAACCACACCCCGAACAGACCGAAACCACCTGCCAGACCCAACTGAACCACGTGCCGAGCACGCAGGAACAACCTGCTCGCCTCGCCGGAACCACCTGCCGGGCGCAGCGGAAGCACCTGCCGAGCGCGCCGGAGCCACCTGCTCGCCTCGCCGGAACCACCTGCCGGGCCCAGCGGAAGCACGTGCCGAGCGCGCCGGAGCCACCTGCTCGCCTCGCCGGAACCACCTGCCGGGCCCAGCGGAAGCACCTGCCGAGCGCGCCGGAGCCACCTGCTCGCCTCGCCGGAACCACGTGCCGGGCCCTAACCCTAACCCTAACCCTAACCCTATCCCCAAACCCTAACCCTAACCCTAACCCCTAACCCTAAGCCTAACCCTAAACCCTAACCCAACCGTAACCCTAACCCTAACCCTACCCCTAACCCTAACCCCTAACCCCAAACCCTAAACCCTAACCCTAACCGTAACCCTAACCCTATCCCTAACCCTAACCTGACGGACAGGCTGGAACCAGCTGCTCAACTCGCCGGAACCACCTGCCAGACATGCCAGAACCACCTGCCGAGCACGCCGGAGCCACCTGCTGGACTCACCAGAACCACCCGCCTGACAGGCCAAAATCAACAGCTGGCTATGAGAGAACCACCTGGCAGACAATCCGCAATAACCTGCCAGGCATGCAGGAACCACCTCTCAGACGTAAGAGAACCACGTGCCGGACACGCTGGAACCACGTCCTGGACAGACTGGAACCACCTGCCGGACATGCCTGGACCACCTGCCGAGCACGCCGGAACCACCTGCTCGACTCGCAGGACCCATGTGCCAGACACGCCAAAATGAACTGCCGGCTACACCAGAACCACTTACCGGACACTCCGGAATAACCTGCCCGGCATGCCAGAACCACCTCTCAGAAGTGCCAGAAGCACGTGCTGGACATGCCGGAACAACCTATCGGACAGAAAGGAACAACCTGCCGGACACACCAAAATCACCTGCGGGCTACGCCAGAACCACTTGGAGGACTCTCCGGGAAAACCTGCCGGGCATGCTGGAACCACCTCTCAGACGTGCCTGAACCACGTGGCGGACACTCCGCAAACGCATGTCGGGCCGGCCGGAACCACCTCTCAGACGTGCCAGAACCTCATGCCGGACACCCCAGAACCACCTGCTGGACAGACCGGAAACACCTGCCGGACACGCCGGAACCACATGTTCGACTCGCTGGAACCACATTCTGGACATGGCAAAATCACCTGCCGCCTATGCCAGAACCGCTTGGCGAACACTCCGGAATCACCTGTCAGGCATGCCGGAACCACCTCTCAGACCTGCCAGAACCACATGCCAATGACACCGGAAGCACCTGCCGAGCATGCCGGAAGCACCTGCTCGACTCGCCAGAACCACCTGTCGGACACGCCAAAATCACCTGCCGGCTACGCCACAGCCAGTTGGTGAACACTCCGGAAACACCTGCCGGGCTGGCTGGAACCACCTGCCAGCTACGCCAGAACCACTTGGCGGAGACTCCAGAAACACCTGTTGGGCCAGCCGGAACCACCTCTCAGACGTGCCAGAACCATGTGCCTGAGATGCTGGAACCACACCCCGAACAGACCGAAACCACCTGCCAGACCCAACTGAACCACGTGCCGAGCACGCAGGAACAACCTGCTCGCCTCGCCGGAACCACCTGCCGGGCGCAGCGGAAGCACCTGCCGAGCGCGCCGGAGCCACCTGCTCGCCTCGCCGGAACCACCTGCCGGGCCCAGCGGAAGCACGTGCCGAGCGCGCCGGAGCCACCTGCTCGCCTCGCCGGAACCACCTGCCGGGCCCAGCGGAAGCACCTGCCGAGCGCGCCGGAGCCACCTGCTCGCCTCGCCGGAACCACGTGCCGGGCCCTAACCCTAACCCTAACCCTAACCCTATCCCCAAACCCTAACCCTAACCCTAACCCCTAACCCTAAGCCTAACCCTAAACCCTAACCCAACCGTAACCCTAACCCTAACCCTACCCCTAACCCTAACCCCTAACCCCAAACCCTAAACCCTAACCCTAACCGTAACCCTAACCCTATCCCTAACCCTAACCTGACGGACAGGCTGGAACCAGCTGCTCAACTCGCCGGAACCACCTGCCAGACATGCCAGAACCACCTGCCGAGCACGCCGGAGCCACCTGCTGGACTCACCAGAACCACCCGCCTGACAGGCCAAAATCAACAGCTGGCTATGAGAGAACCACCTGGCAGACAATCCGCAATAACCTGCCAGGCATGCAGGAACCACCTCTCAGACGTAAGAGAACCACGTGCCGGACACGCTGGAACCACGTCCTGGACAGACTGGAACCACCTGCCGGACATGCCTGGACCACCTGCCGAGCACGCCGGAACCACCTGCTCGACTCGCAGGACCCATGTGCCAGACACGCCAAAATGAACTGCCGGCTACACCAGAACCACTTACCGGACACTCCGGAATAACCTGCCCGGCATGCCAGAACCACCTCTCAGAAGTGCCAGAAGCACGTGCTGGACATGCCGGAACAACCTATCGGACAGAAAGGAACAACCTGCCGGACACACCAAAATCACCTGCGGGCTACGCCAGAACCACTTGGAGGACTCTCCGGGAAAACCTGCCGGGCATGCTGGAACCACCTCTCAGACGTGCCTGAACCACGTGGCGGACACTCCGCAAACGCATGTCGGGCCGGCCGGAACCACCTCTCAGACGTGCCAGAACCTCATGCCGGACACCCCAGAACCACCTGCTGGACAGACCGGAAACACCTGCCGGACACGCCGGAACCACATGTTCGACTCGCTGGAACCACATTCTGGACATGGCAAAATCACCTGCCGCCTATGCCAGAACCGCTTGGCGAACACTCCGGAATCACCTGTCAGGCATGCCGGAACCACCTCTCAGACCTGCCAGAACCACATGCCAATGACACCGGAAGCACCTGCCGAGCATGCCGGAAGCACCTGCTCGACTCGCCAGAACCACCTGTCGGACACGCCAAAATCACCTGCCGGCTACGCCACAGCCAGTTGGTGAACACTCCGGAAACACCTGCCGGGCTGGCTGGAACCACCTGCCAGCTACGCCAGAACCACTTGGCGGAGACTCCAGAAACACCTGTTGGGCCAGCCGGAACCACCTCTCAGACGTGCCAGAACCATGTGCCTGAGATGCTGGAACCACACCCCGAACAGACCGAAACCACCTGCCAGACCCAACTGAACCACGTGCCGAGCACGCAGGAACAACCTGCTCGCCTCGCCGGAACCACCTGCCGGGCGCAGCGGAAGCACCTGCCGAGCGCGCCGGAGCCACCTGCTCGCCTCGCCGGAACCACCTGCCGGGCCCAGCGGAAGCACGTGCCGAGCGCGCCGGAGCCACCTGCTCGCCTCGCCGGAACCACCTGCCGGGCCCAGCGGAAGCACCTGCCGAGCGCGCCGGAGCCACCTGCTCGCCTCGCCGGAACCACGTGCCGGGCCCTAACCCTAACCCTAACCCTAACCCTATCCCCAAACCCTAACCCTAACCCTAACCCCTAACCCTAAGCCTAACCCTAAACCCTAACCCAACCGTAACCCTAACCCTAACCCTACCCCTAACCCTAACCCCTAACCCCAAACCCTAAACCCTAACCCTAACCGTAACCCTAACCCTATCCCTAACCCTAACCTGACGGACAGGCTGGAACCAGCTGCTCAACTCGCCGGAACCACCTGCCAGACATGCCAGAACCACCTGCCGAGCACGCCGGAGCCACCTGCTGGACTCACCAGAACCACCCGCCTGACAGGCCAAAATCAACAGCTGGCTATGAGAGAACCACCTGGCAGACAATCCGCAATAACCTGCCAGGCATGCAGGAACCACCTCTCAGACGTAAGAGAACCACGTGCCGGACACGCTGGAACCACGTCCTGGACAGACTGGAACCACCTGCCGGACATGCCTGGACCACCTGCCGAGCACGCCGGAACCACCTGCTCGACTCGCAGGACCCATGTGCCAGACACGCCAAAATGAACTGCCGGCTACACCAGAACCACTTACCGGACACTCCGGAATAACCTGCCCGGCATGCCAGAACCACCTCTCAGAAGTGCCAGAAGCACGTGCTGGACATGCCGGAACAACCTATCGGACAGAAAGGAACAACCTGCCGGACACACCAAAATCACCTGCAGGCTACGCCAGAACCACTTGGAGGACTCTCCGGGAAAACCTGCCGGGCATGCTGGAACCACCTCTCAGACGTGCCTGAACCACGTGGCGGACACTCCGCAAACGCATGTCGGGCCGGCCGGAACCACCTCTCAGACGTGCCAGAACCTCATGCCGGACACCCCAGAACCACCTGCTGGACAGACCGGAAACACCTGCCGGACACGCCGGAACCACATGTTCGACTCGCTGGAACCACATTCTGGACATGGCAAAATCACCTGCCGCCTATGCCAGAACCGCTTGGCGAACACTCCGGAATCACCTGTCAGGCATGCCGGAACCACCTCTCAGACCTGCCAGAACCACATGCCAATGACACCGGAAGCACCTGCCGAGCATGCCGGAAGCACCTGCTCGACTCGCCAGAACCACCTGTCGGACACGCCAAAATCACCTGCCGGCTACGCCACAGCCAGTTGGTGAACACTCCGGAAACACCTGCCGGGCTGGCTGGAACCACCTGCCAGCTACGCCAGAACCACTTGGCGGAGACTCCAGAAACACCTGTTGGGCCAGCCGGAACCACCTCTCAGACGTGCCAGAACCATGTGCCTGAGATGCTGGAACCACACCCCGAACAGACCGAAACCACCTGCCAGACCCAACTGAACCACGTGCCGAGCACGCAGGAACAACCTGCTCGCCTCGCCGGAACCACCTGCCGGGCGCAGCGGAAGCACCTGCCGAGCGCGCCGGAGCCACCTGCTCGCCTCGCCGGAACCACCTGCCGGGCCCAGCGGAAGCACGTGCCGAGCGCGCCGGAGCCACCTGCTCGCCTCGCCGGAACCACCTGCCGGGCCCAGCGGAAGCACCTGCCGAGCGCGCCGGAGCCACCTGCTCGCCTCGCCGGAACCACCTGCCGGGCCCAGCGGAAGCACGTGCCGAGCGCGCCGGAGCCACCTGCTCGCCTCGCCGGAACCACGTGCCGGGCCCTAACCCTAACCCTAACCCTAACCCTATCCCCAAACCCTAACCCTAACCCTAACACCTAACCCTAAGCCTAACCCTAAACCCTAACCCAACCGTAACCCTAACCCTAACCCTACCCCTAACCCTAACCCCTAACCCCAAACCCTAAACCCTAACCCTAACCGTAACCCTAACCCTATCCCTAACCCTAACCTGACGGACAGGCTGGAACCAGCTGCTCAACTCGCCGGAACCACCTGCCAGACATGCCAGAACCACCTGCCGAGCACGCCGGAGCCACCTGCTGTACTCACCAGAACCACCCGCCTGACAGGCCAAAATCAACAGCTGGCTATGAGAGAACCACCTGGCAGACAATCCGCAATAACCTGCCAGGCATGCAGGAACCACCTCTCAGACGTAAGAGAACCACGTGCCGGACACGCTGGAACCACGTCCTGGACAGACTGGAACCACCTGCCGGACATGCCTGGACCACCTGCCGAGCACGCCGGAACCACCTGCTCGACTCGCAGGACCCATGTGCCAGACACGCCAAAATGAACTGCCGGCTACACCAGAACCACTTACCGGACACTCCGGAATAACCTGCCCGGCATGCCAGAACCACCTCTCAGAAGAGCCAGAAGCACGTGCTGGACATGCCGGAACAACCTATCGGACAGAAAGGAACAACCTGCCGGACACACCAAAATCACCTGCGGGCTACGCCAGAACCACTTGGAGGACTCTCCGGGAAAACCTGCCGGGCATGCTGGAACCACCTCTCAGACGTGCCTGAACCACGTGGCGGACACTCCGCAAACGCATGTCGGGCCGGCCGGAACCACCTCTCAGACGTGCCAGAACCTCATGCCGGACACCCCAGAACCACCTGCTGGACAGACCGGAAACACCTGCCGGACACGCCGGAACCACATGTTCGACTCGCTGGAACCACATTCTGGACATGGCAAAATCACCTGCCGCCTATGCCAGAACCGCTTGGCGAACACTCCGGAATCACCTGTCAGGCATGCCGGAACCACCTCTCAGACCTGCCAGAACCACATGCCAATGACACCGGAAGCACCTGCCGAGCATGCCGGAAGCACCTGCTCGACTCGCCAGAACCACCTGTCGGACACGCCAAAATCACCTGCCGGCTACGCCACAGCCAGTTGGTGAACACTCCGGAAACACCTGCCGGGCTGGCTGGAACCACCTGCCAGCTACGCCAGAACCACTTGGCGGAGACTCCAGAAACACCTGTTGGGCCAGCCGGAACCACCTCTCAGACGTGCCAGAACCATGTGCCTGAGATGCTGGAACCACACCCCGAACAGACCGAAACCACCTGCCAGACCCAACTGAACCACGTGCCGAGCACGCAGGAACAACCTGCTCGCCTCGCCGGAACCACCTGCCGGGCGCAGCGGAAGCACCTGCCGAGCGCGCCGGAGCCACCTGCTCGCCTCGCCGGAACCACCTGCCGGGCCCAGCGGAAGCACGTGCCGAGCGCGCCGGAGCCACCTGCTCGCCTCGCCGGAACCACCTGCCGGGCCCAGCGGAAGCACCTGCCGAGCGCGCCGGAGCCACCTGCTCGCCTCGCCGGAACCACGTGCCGGGCCCTAACCCTAACCCTAACCCTAACCCTATCCCCAAACCCTAACCCTAACCCTAACCCCTAACCCTAAGCCTAACCCTAAACCCTAACCCAACCGTAACCCTAACCCTAACCCTACCCCTAACCCTAACCCCTAACCCCAAACCCTAAACCCTAACCCTAACCGTAACCCTAACCCTATCCCTAACCCTAACCTGACGGACAGGCTGGAACCAGCTGCTCAACTCGCCGGAACCACCTGCCAGACATGCCAGAACCACCTGCCGAGCACGCCGGAGCCACCTGCTGGACTCACCAGAACCACCCGCCTGACAGGCCAAAATCAACAGCTGGCTATGAGAGAACCACCTGGCAGACAATCCGCAATAACCTGCCAGGCATGCAGGAACCACCTCTCAGACGTAAGAGAACCACGTGCCGGACACGCTGGAACCACGTCCTGGACAGACTGGAACCACCTGCCGGACATGCCTGGACCACCTGCCGAGCACGCCGGAACCACCTGCTCGACTCGCAGGACCCATGTGCCAGACACGCCAAAATGAACTGCCGGCTACACCAGAACCACTTACCGGACACTCCGGAATAACCTGCCCGGCATGCCAGAACCACCTCTCAGAAGTGCCAGAAGCACGTGCTGGACATGCCGGAACAACCTATCGGACAGAAAGGAACAACCTGCCGGACACACCAAAATCACCTGCAGGCTACGCCAGAACCACTTGGAGGACTCTCCGGGAAAACCTGCCGGGCATGCTGGAACCACCTCTCAGACGTGCCTGAACCACGTGGCGGACACTCCGCAAACGCATGTCGGGCCGGCCGGAACCACCTCTCAGACGTGCCAGAACCTCATGCCGGACACCCCAGAACCACCTGCTGGACAGACCGGAAACACCTGCCGGACACGCCGGAACCACATGTTCGACTCGCTGGAACCACATTCTGGACATGGCAAAATCACCTGCCGCCTATGCCAGAACCGCTTGGCGAACACTCCGGAATCACCTGTCAGGCATGCCGGAACCACCTCTCAGACCTGCCAGAACCACATGCCAATGACACCGGAAGCACCTGCCGAGCATGCCGGAAGCACCTGCTCGACTCGCCAGAACCACCTGTCGGACACGCCAAAATCACCTGCCGGCTACGCCACAGCCAGTTGGTGAACACTCCGGAAACACCTGCCGGGCTGGCTGGAACCACCTGCCAGCTACGCCAGAACCACTTGGCGGAGACTCCAGAAACACCTGTTGGGCCAGCCGGAACCACCTCTCAGACGTGCCAGAACCATGTGCCTGAGATGCTGGAACCACACCCCGAACAGACCGAAACCACCTGCCAGACCCAACTGAACCACGTGCCGAGCACGCAGGAACAACCTGCTCGCCTCGCCGGAACCACCTGCCGGGCGCAGCGGAAGCACCTGCCGAGCGCGCCGGAGCCACCTGCTCGCCTCGCCGGAACCACCTGCCGGGCCCAGCGGAAGCACGTGCCGAGCGCGCCGGAGCCACCTGCTCGCCTCGCCGGAACCACCTGCCGGGCCCAGCGGAAGCACCTGCCGAGCGCGCCGGAGCCACCTGCTCGCCTCGCCGGAACCACCTGCCGGGCCCAGCGGAAGCACGTGCCGAGCGCGCCGGAGCCACCTGCTCGCCTCGCCGGAACCACGTGCCGGGCCCTAACCCTAACCCTAACCCTAACCCTATCCCCAAACCCTAACCCTAACCCTAACACCTAACCCTAAGCCTAACCCTAAACCCTAACCCAACCGTAACCCTAACCCTAACCCTACCCCTAACCCTAACCCCTAACCCCAAACCCTAAACCCTAACCCTAACCGTAACCCTAACCCTATCCCTAACCCTAACCTGACGGACAGGCTGGAACCAGCTGCTCAACTCGCCGGAACCACCTGCCAGACATGCCAGAACCACCTGCCGAGCACGCCGGAGCCACCTGCTGTACTCACCAGAACCACCCGCCTGACAGGCCAAAATCAACAGCTGGCTATGAGAGAACCACCTGGCAGACAATCCGCAATAACCTGCCAGGCATGCAGGAACCACCTCTCAGACGTAAGAGAACCACGTGCCGGACACGCTGGAACCACGTCCTGGACAGACTGGAACCACCTGCCGGACATGCCTGGACCACCTGCCGAGCACGCCGGAACCACCTGCTCGACTCGCAGGACCCATGTGCCAGACACGCCAAAATGAACTGCCGGCTACACCAGAACCACTTACCGGACACTCCGGAATAACCTGCCCGGCATGCCAGAACCACCTCTCAGAAGAGCCAGAAGCACGTGCTGGACATGCCGGAACAACCTATCGGACAGAAAGGAACAACCTGCCGGACACACCAAAATCACCTGCGGGCTACGCCAGAACCACTTGGAGGACTCTCCGGGAAAACCTGCCGGGCATGCTGGAACCACCTCTCAGACGTGCCTGAACCACGTGGCGGACACTCCGCAAACGCATGTCGGGCCGGCCGGAACCACCTCTCAGACGTGCCAGAACCTCATGCCGGACACCCCAGAACCACCTGCTGGACAGACCGGAAACACCTGCCGGACACGCCGGAACCACATGTTCGACTCGCTGGAACCACATTCTGGACATGGCAAAATCACCTGCCGCCTATGCCAGAACCGCTTGGCGAACACTCCGGAATCACCTGTCAGGCATGCCGGAACCACCTCTCAGACCTGCCAGAACCACATGCCAATGACACCGGAAGCACCTGCCGAGCATGCCGGAAGCACCTGCTCGACTCGCCAGAACCACCTGTCGGACACGCCAAAATCACCTGCCGGCTACGCCACAGCCAGTTGGTGAACACTCCGGAAACACCTGCCGGGCTGGCTGGAACCACCTGCCAGCTACGCCAGAACCACTTGGCGGAGACTCCAGAAACACCTGTTGGGCCAGCCGGAACCACCTCTCAGACGTGCCAGAACCATGTGCCTGAGATGCTGGAACCACACCCCGAACAGACCGAAACCACCTGCCAGACCCAACTGAACCACGTGCCGAGCACGCAGGAACAACCTGCTCGCCTCGCCGGAACCACCTGCCGGGCGCAGCGGAAGCACCTGCCGAGCGCGCCGGAGCCACCTGCTCGCCTCGCCGGAACCACCTGCCGGGCCCAGCGGAAGCACGTGCCGAGCGCGCCGGAGCCACCTGCTCGCCTCGCCGGAACCACCTGCCGGGCCCAGCGGAAGCACCTGCCGAGCGCGCCGGAGCCACCTGCTCGCCTCGCCGGAACCACCTGCCGGGCCCAGCGGAAGCACGTGCCGAGCGCGCCGGAGCCACCTGCTCGCCTCGCCGGAACCACGTGCCGGGCCCTAACCCTAACCCTAACCCTAACCCTATCCCCAAACCCTAACCCTAACCCTAACACCTAACCCTAAGCCTAACCCTAAACCCTAACCCAACCGTAACCCTAACCCTAACCCTACCCCTAACCCTAACCCCTAACCCCAAACCCTAAACCCTAACCCTAACCGTAACCCTAACCCTATCCCTAACCCTAACCTGACGGACAGGCTGGAACCAGCTGCTCAACTCGCCGGAACCACCTGCCAGACATGCCAGAACCACCTGCCGAGCACGCCGGAGCCACCTGCTGTACTCACCAGAACCACCCGCCTGACAGGCCAAAATCAACAGCTGGCTATGAGAGAACCACCTGGCAGACAATCCGCAATAACCTGCCAGGCATGCAGGAACCACCTCTCAGACGTAAGAGAACCACGTGCCGGACACGCTGGAACCACGTCCTGGACAGACTGGAACCACCTGCCGGACATGCCTGGACCACCTGCCGAGCACGCCGGAACCACCTGCTCGACTCGCAGGACCCATGTGCCAGACACGCCAAAATGAACTGCCGGCTACACCAGAACCACTTACCGGACACTCCGGAATAACCTGCCCGGCATGCCAGAACCACCTCTCAGAAGTGCCAGAAGCACGTGCTGGACATGCCGGAACAACCTATCGGACAGAAAGGAACAACCTGCCGGACACACCAAAATCACCTGCGGGCTACGCCAGAACCACTTGGAGGACTCTCCGGGAAAACCTGCCGGGCATGCTGGAACCACCTCTCAGACGTGCCTGAACCACGTGGCGGACACTCCGCAAACGCATGTCGGGCCGGCCGGAACCACCTCTCAGACGTGCCAGAACCTCATGCCGGACACCCCAGAACCACCTGCTGGACAGACCGGAAACACCTGCCGGACACGCCGGAACCACATGTTCGACTCGCTGGAACCACATTCTGGACATGGCAAAATCACCTGCCGCCTATGCCAGAACCGCTTGGCGAACACTCCGGAATCACCTGTCAGGCATGCCGGAACCACCTCTCAGACCTGCCAGAACCACATGCCAATGACACCGGAAGCACCTGCCGAGCATGCCGGAAGCACCTGCTCGACTCGCCAGAACCACCTGTCGGACACGCCAAAATCACCTGCCGGCTACGCCACAGCCAGTTGGTGAACACTCCGGAAACACCTGCCGGGCTGGCTGGAACCACCTGCCAGCTACGCCAGAACCACTTGGCGGAGACTCCAGAAACACCTGTTGGGCCAGCCGGAACCACCTCTCAGACGTGCCAGAACCATGTGCCTGAGATGCTGGAACCACACCCCGAACAGACCGAAACCACCTGCCAGACCCAACTGAACCACGTGCCGAGCACGCAGGAACAACCTGCTCGCCTCGCCGGAACCACCTGCCGGGCGCAGCGGAAGCACCTGCCGAGCGCGCCGGAGCCACCTGCTCGCCTCGCCGGAACCACCTGCCGGGCCCAGCGGAAGCACGTGCCGAGCGCGCCGGAGCCACCTGCTCGCCTCGCCGGAACCACCTGCCGGGCCCAGCGGAAGCACCTGCCGAGCGCGCCGGAGCCACCTGCTCGCCGCGCCGGAACCACGTGCCGGGCCCTAACCCTAACCCTAACCCTAACCCTATCCCCAAACCCTAACCCTAACCCTAACCCCTAACCCTAAGCCTAACCCTAAACCCTAACCCAACCGTAACCCTAACCCTAACCCTACCCCTAACCCTAACCCCTAACCCCAAACCCTAAACCCTAACCCTAACCGTAACCCTAACCCTATCCCTAACCCTAACCTGACGGACAGGCTGGAACCAGCTGCTCAACTCGCCGGAACCACCTGCCAGACATGCCAGAACCACCTGCCGAGCACGCCGGAGCCACCTGCTGGACTCACCAGAACCACCCGCCTGACAGGCCAAAATCAACAGCTGGCTATGAGAGAACCACCTGGCAGACAATCCGCAATAACCTGCCAGGCATGCAGGAACCACCTCTCAGACGTAAGAGAACCACGTGCCGGACACGCTGGAACCACGTCCTGGACAGACTGGAACCACCTGCCGGACATGCCTGGACCACCTGCCGAGCACGCCGGAACCACCTGCTCGACTCGCAGGACCCATGTGCCAGACACGCCAAAATGAACTGCCGGCTACACCAGAACCACTTACCGGACACTCCGGAATAACCTGCCCGGCATGCCAGAACCACCTCTCAGAAGTGCCAGAAGCACGTGCTGGACATGCCGGAACAACCTATCGGACAGAAAGGAACAACCTGCCGGACACACCAAAATCACCTGCGGGCTACGCCAGAACCACTTGGAGGACTCTCCGGGAAAACCTGCCGGGCATGCTGGAACCACCTCTCAGACGTGCCTGAACCACGTGGCGGACACTCCGCAAACGCATGTCGGGCCGGCCGGAACCACCTCTCAGACGTGCCAGAACCTCATGCCGGACACCCCAGAACCACCTGCTGGACAGACCGGAAACACCTGCCGGACACGCCGGAACCACATGTTCGACTCGCTGGAACCACATTCTGGACATGGCAAAATCACCTGCCGCCTATGCCAGAACCGCTTGGCGAACACTCCGGAATCACCTGTCAGGCATGCCGGAACCACCTCTCAGACCTGCCAGAACCACATGCCAATGACACCGGAAGCACCTGCCGAGCATGCCGGAAGCACCTGCTCGACTCGCCAGAACCACCTGTCGGACACGCCAAAATCACCTGCCGGCTACGCCACAGCCAGTTGGTGAACACTCCGGAAACACCTGCCGGGCTGGCTGGAACCACCTGCCAGCTACGCCAGAACCACTTGGCGGAGACTCCAGAAACACCTGTTGGGCCAGCCGGAACCACCTCTCAGACGTGCCAGAACCATGTGCCTGAGATGCTGGAACCACACCCCGAACAGACCGAAACCACCTGCCAGACCCAACTGAACCACGTGCCGAGCACGCAGGAACAACCTGCTCGCCTCGCCGGAACCACCTGCCGGGCGCAGCGGAAGCACCTGCCGAGCGCGCCGGAGCCACCTGCTCGCCTCGCCGGAACCACCTGCCGGGCCCAGCGGAAGCACGTGCCGAGCGCGCCGGAGCCACCTGCTCGCCTCGCCGGAACCACCTGCCGGGCCCAGCGGAAGCACCTGCCGAGCGCGCCGGAGCCACCTGCTCGCCTCGCCGGAACCACCTGCCGGGCCCAGCGGAAGCACGTGCCGAGCGCGCCGGAGCCACCTGCTCGCCTCGCCGGAACCACGTGCCGGGCCCTAACCCTAACCCTAACCCTAACCCTATCCCCAAACCCTAACCCTAACCCTAACACCTAACACTAAGCCTAACCCTAAACCCTAACCCAACCGTAACCCTAACCCTAACCCTACCCCTAACCCTAACCCCTAACCCCAAACCCTAAACCCTAACCCTAACCGTAACCCTAACCCTATCCCTAACCCTAACCTGACGGACAGGCTGGAACCAGCTGCTCAACTCGCCGGAACCACCTGCCAGACATGCCAGAACCACCTGCCGAGCACGCCGGAGCCACCTGCTGTACTCACCAGAACCACCCGCCTGACAGGCCAAAATCAACAGCTGGCTATGAGAGAACCACCTGGCAGACAATCCGCAATAACCTGCCAGGCATGCAGGAACCACCTCTCAGACGTAAGAGAACCACGTGCCGGACACGCTGGAACCACGTCCTGGACAGACTGGAACCACCTGCCGGACATGCCTGGACCACCTGCCGAGCACGCCGGAACCACCTGCTCGACTCGCAGGACCCATGTGCCAGACACGCCAAAATGAACTGCCGGCTACACCAGAACCACTTACCGGACACTCCGGAATAACCTGCCCGGCATGCCAGAACCACCTCTCAGAAGTGCCAGAAGCACGTGCTGGACATGCCGGAACAACCTATCGGACAGAAAGGAACAACCTGCCGGACACACCAAAATCACCTGCGGGCTACGCCAGAACCACTTGGAGGACTCTCCGGGAAAACCTGCCGGGCATGCTGGAACCACCTCTCAGACGTGCCTGAACCACGTGGCGGACACTCCGCAAACGCATGTCGGGCCGGCCGGAACCACCTCTCAGACGTGCCAGAACCTCATGCCGGACACCCCAGAACCACCTGCTGGACAGACCGGAAACACCTGCCGGACACGCCGGAACCACATGTTCGACTCGCTGGAACCACATTCTGGACATGGCAAAATCACCTGCCGCCTATGCCAGAACCGCTTGGCGAACACTCCGGAATCACCTGTCAGGCATGCCGGAACCACCTCTCAGACCTGCCAGAACCACATGCCAATGACACCGGAAGCACCTGCCGAGCATGCCGGAAGCACCTGCTCGACTCGCCAGAACCACCTGTCGGACACGCCAAAATCACCTGCCGGCTACGCCACAGCCAGTTGGTGAACACTCCGGAAACACCTGCCGGGCTGGCTGGAACCACCTGCCAGCTACGCCAGAACCACTTGGCGGAGACTCCAGAAACACCTGTTGGGCCAGCCGGAACCACCTCTCAGACGTGCCAGAACCATGTGCCTGAGATGCTGGAACCACACCCCGAACAGACCGAAACCACCTGCCAGACCCAACTGAACCACGTGCCGAGCACGCAGGAACAACCTGCTCGCCTCGCCGGAACCACCTGCCGGGCGCAGCGGAAGCACCTGCCGAGCGCGCCGGAGCCACCTGCTCGCCTCGCCGGAACCACCTGCCGGGCCCAGCGGAAGCACGTGCCGAGCGCGCCGGAGCCACCTGCTCGCCTCGCCGGAACCACCTGCCGGGCCCAGCGGAAGCACCTGCCGAGCGCGCCGGAGCCACCTGCTCGCCGCGCCGGAACCACGTGCCGGGCCCTAACCCTAACCCTAACCCTAACCCTATCCCCAAACCCTAACCCTAACCCTAACCCCTAACCCTAAGCCTAACCCTAAACCCTAACCCAACCGTAACCCTAACCCTAACCCTACCCCTAACCCTAACCCCTAACCCCAAACCCTAAACCCTAACCCTAACCGTAACCCTAACCCTATCCCTAACCCTAACCTGACGGACAGGCTGGAACCAGCTGCTCAACTCGCCGGAACCACCTGCCAGACATGCCAGAACCACCTGCCGAGCACGCCGGAGCCACCTGCTGGACTCACCAGAACCACCCGCCTGACAGGCCAAAATCAACAGCTGGCTATGAGAGAACCACCTGGCAGACAATCCGCAATAACCTGCCAGGCATGCAGGAACCACCTCTCAGACGTAAGAGAACCACGTGCCGGACACGCTGGAACCACGTCCTGGACAGACTGGAACCACCTGCCGGACATGCCTGGACCACCTGCCGAGCACGCCGGAACCACCTGCTCGACTCGCAGGACCCATGTGCCAGACACGCCAAAATGAACTGCCGGCTACACCAGAACCACTTACCGGACACTCCGGAATAACCTGCCCGGCATGCCAGAACCACCTCTCAGAAGTGCCAGAAGCACGTGCTGGACATGCCGGAACAACCTATCGGACAGAAAGGAACAACCTGCCGGACACACCAAAATCACCTGCGGGCTACGCCAGAACCACTTGGAGGACTCTCCGGGAAAACCTGCCGGGCATGCTGGAACCACCTCTCAGACGTGCCTGAACCACGTGGCGGACACTCCGCAAACGCATGTCGGGCCGGCCGGAACCACCTCTCAGACGTGCCAGAACCTCATGCCGGACACCCCAGAACCACCTGCTGGACAGACCGGAAACACCTGCCGGACACGCCGGAACCACATGTTCGACTCGCTGGAACCACATTCTGGACATGGCAAAATCACCTGCCGCCTATGCCAGAACCGCTTGGCGAACACTCCGGAATCACCTGTCAGGCATGCCGGAACCACCTCTCAGACCTGCCAGAACCACATGCCAATGACACCGGAAGCACCTGCCGAGCATGCCGGAAGCACCTGCTCGACTCGCCAGAACCACCTGTCGGACACGCCAAAATCACCTGCCGGCTACGCCACAGCCAGTTGGTGAACACTCCGGAAACACCTGCCGGGCTGGCTGGAACCACCTGCCAGCTACGCCAGAACCACTTGGCGGAGACTCCAGAAACACCTGTTGGGCCAGCCGGAACCACCTCTCAGACGTGCCAGAACCATGTGCCTGAGATGCTGGAACCACACCCCGAACAGACCGAAACCACCTGCCAGACCCAACTGAACCACGTGCCGAGCACGCAGGAACAACCTGCTCGCCTCGCCGGAACCACCTGCCGGGCGCAGCGGAAGCACCTGCCGAGCGCGCCGGAGCCACCTGCTCGCCTCGCCGGCACCACCTGCCGGGCGCAGCGGAAGCACCTGCCGAGCGCGCCGGAGCCACCTGCTCGCCTCGCCGGAACCACCTGCCGGGCCCAGCGGAAGCACGTGCCGAGCGCGCCGGAGCCACCTGCTCGCCTCGCCGGAACCACCTGCCGGGCCCAGCGGAAGCACCTGCCGAGCGCGCCGGAGCCACCTGCTCGCCTCGCCGGAACCACGTGCCGGGCCCTAACCCTAACCCTAACCCTAACCCTATCCCCAAACCCTAACCCTAACCCTAACCCCTAACCCTAAGCCTAACCCTAAACCCTAACCCAACCGTAACCCTAACCCTAACCCTACCCCTAACCCTAACCCCTAACCCCAAACCCTAAACCCTAACCCTAACCGTAACCCTAACCCTATCCCTAACCCTAACCTGACGGACAGGCTGGAACCAGCTGCTCAACTCGCCGGAACCACCTGCCAGACATGCCAGAACCACCTGCCGAGCACGCCGGAGCCACCTGCTGGACTCACCAGAACCACCCGCCTGACAGGCCAAAATCAACAGCTGGCTATGAGAGAACCACCTGGCAGACAATCCGCAATAACCTGCCAGGCATGCAGGAACCACCTCTCAGACGTAAGAGAACCACGTGCCGGACACGCTGGAACCACGTCCTGGACAGACTGGAACCACCTGCCGGACATGCCTGGACCACCTGCCGAGCACGCCGGAACCACCTGCTCGACTCGCAGGACCCATGTGCCAGACACGCCAAAATGAACTGCCGGCTACACCAGAACCACTTACCGGACACTCCGGAATAACCTGCCCGGCATGCCAGAACCACCTCTCAGAAGTGCCAGAAGCACGTGCTGGACATGCCGGAACAACCTATCGGACAGAAAGGAACAACCTGCCGGACACACCAAAATCACCTGCGGGCTACGCCAGAACCACTTGGAGGACTCTCCGGGAAAACCTGCCGGGCATGCTGGAACCACCTCTCAGACGTGCCTGAACCACGTGGCGGACACTCCGCAAACGCATGTCGGGCCGGCCGGAACCACCTCTCAGACGTGCCAGAACCTCATGCCGGACACCCCAGAACCACCTGCTGGACAGACCGGAAACACCTGCCGGACACGCCGGAACCACATGTTCGA
This sequence comes from Equus asinus, assembly GCF_041296235.1. Classification (NCBI taxonomy): domain Eukaryota; kingdom Metazoa; phylum Chordata; class Mammalia; order Perissodactyla; family Equidae; genus Equus; species Equus asinus. Next base: position 33,366,524 of record NC_091819.1, on the reverse strand, counting down.
CTCGCTGGAACCACATTCTGGACATGGCAAAATCACCTGCCGCCTATGCCAGAACCGCTTGGCGAACACTCCGGAATCACCTGTCAGGCATGCCGGAACCACCTCTCAGACCTGCCAGAACCACATGCCAATGACACCGGAAGCACCTGCCGAGCATGCCGGAAGCACCTGCTCGACTCGCCAGAACCACCTGTCGGACACGCCAAAATCACCTGCCGGCTACGCCACAGCCAGTTGGTGAACACTCCGGAAACACCTGCCGGGCTGGCTGGAACCACCTGCCAGCTACGCCAGAACCACTTGGCGGAGACTCCAGAAACACCTGTTGGGCCAGCCGGAACCACCTCTCAGACGTGCCAGAACCATGTGCCTGAGATGCTGGAACCACACCCCGAACAGACCGAAACCACCTGCCAGACCCAACTGAACCACGTGCCGAGCACGCAGGAACAACCTGCTCGCCTCGCCGGAACCACCTGCCGGGCGCAGCGGAAGCACCTGCCGAGCGCGCCGGAGCCACCTGCTCGCCTCGCCGGAACCACCTGCCGGGCCCAGCGGAAGCACGTGCCGAGCGCGCCGGAGCCACCTGCTCGCCTCGCCGGAACCACCTGCCGGGCCCAGCGGAAGCACCTGCCGAGCGCGCCGGAGCCACCTGCTCGCCTCGCCGGAACCACGTGCCGGGCCCTAACCCTAACCCTAACCCTAACCCTATCCCCAAACCCTAACCCTAACCCTAACCCCTAACCCTAAGCCTAACCCTAAACCCTAACCCAACCGTAACCCTAACCCTAACCCTACCCCTAACCCTAACCCCTAACCCCAAACCCTAAACCCTAACCCTAACCGTAACCCTAACCCTATCCCTAACCCTAACCTGACGGACAGGCTGGAACCAGCTGCTCAACTCGCCGGAACCACCTGCCAGACATGCCAGAACCACCTGCCGAGCACGCCGGAGCCACCTGCTGGACTCACCAGAACCACCCGCCTGACAGGCCAAAATCAACAGCTGGCTATGAGAGAACCACCTGGCAGACAATCCGCAATAACCTGCCAGGCATGCAGGAACCACCTCTCAGACGTAAGAGAACCACGTGCCGGACACGCTGGAACCACGTCCTGGACAGACTGGAACCACCTGCCGGACATGCCTGGACCACCTGCCGAGCACGCCGGAACCACCTGCTCGACTCGCAGGACCCATGTGCCAGACACGCCAAAATGAACTGCCGGCTACACCAGAACCACTTACCGGACACTCCGGAATAACCTGCCCGGCATGCCAGAACCACCTCTCAGAAGTGCCAGAAGCACGTGCTGGACATGCCGGAACAACCTATCGGACAGAAAGGAACAACCTGCCGGACACACCAAAATCACCTGCGGGCTACGCCAGAACCACTTGGAGGACTCTCCGGGAAAACCTGCCGGGCATGCTGGAACCACCTCTCAGACGTGCCTGAACCACGTGGCGGACACTCCGCAAACGCATGTCGGGCCGGCCGGAACCACCTCTCAGACGTGCCAGAACCTCATGCCGGACACCCCAGAACCACCTGCTGGACAGACCGGAAACACCTGCCGGACACGCCGGAACCACATGTTCGACTCGCTGGAACCACATTCTGGACATGGCAAAATCACCTGCCGCCTATGCCAGAACCGCTTGGCGAACACTCCGGAATCACCTGTCAGGCATGCCGGAACCACCTCTCAGACCTGCCAGAACCACATGCCAATGACACCGGAAGCACCTGCCGAGCATGCCGGAAGCACCTGCTCGACTCGCCAGAACCACCTGTCGGACACGCCAAAATCACCTGCCGGCTACGCCACAGCCAGTTGGTGAACACTCTGGAAACACCTGCCGGGCTGGCTGGAACCACCTGCCAGCTACGCCAGAACCACTTGGCGGAGACTCCAGAAACACCTGTTGGGCCAGCCGGAACCACCTCTCAGACGTGCCAGAACCATGTGCCTGAGATGCTGGAACCACACCCCGAACAGACCGAAACCACCTGCCAGACCCAACTGAACCACGTGCCGAGCACGCAGGAACAACCTGCTCGCCTCGCCGGAACCACCTGCCGGGCGCAGCGGAAGCACCTGCCGAGCGCGCCGGAGCCACCTGCTCGCCTCGCCGGAACCACCTGCCGGGCCCAGCGGAAGCACGTGCCGAGCGCGCCGGAGCCACCTGCTCGCCTCGCCGGAACCACCTGCCGGGCCCAGCGGAAGCACCTGCCGAGCGCGCCGGAGCCACCTGCTCGCCTCGCCGGAACCACGTGCCGGGCCCTAACCCTAACCCTAACCCTAACCCTATCCCCAAACCCTAACCCTAACCCTAACCCCTAACCCTAAGCCTAACCCTAAACCCTAACCCAACCGTAACCCTAACCCTAACCCTACCCCTAACCCTAACCCCTAACCCCAAACCCTAAACCCTAACCCTAACCGTAACCCTAACCCTATCCCTAACCCTAACCTGACGGACAGGCTGGAACCAGCTGCTCAACTCGCCGGAACCACCTGCCAGACATGCCAGAACCACCTGCCGAGCACGCCGGAGCCACCTGCTGGACTCACCAGAACCACCCGCCTGACAGGCCAAAATCAACAGCTGGCTATGAGAGAACCACCTGGCAGACAATCCGCAATAACCTGCCAGGCATGCAGGAACCACCTCTCAGACGTAAGAGAACCACGTGCCGGACACGCTGGAACCACGTCCTGGACAGACTGGAACCACCTGCCGGACATGCCTGGACCACCTGCCGAGCACGCCGGAACCACCTGCTCGACTCGCAGGACCCATGTGCCAGACACGCCAAAATGAACTGCCGGCTACACCAGAACCACTTACCGGACACTCCGGAATAACCTGCCCGGCATGCCAGAACCACCTCTCAGAAGTGCCAGAAGCACGTGCTGGACATGCCGGAACAACCTATCGGACAGAAAGGAACAACCTGCCGGACACACCAAAATCACCTGCGGGCTACGCCAGAACCACTTGGAGGACTCTCCGGGAAAACCTGCCGGGCATGCTGGAACCACCTCTCAGACGTGCCTGAACCACGTGGCGGACACTCCGCAAACGCATGTCGGGCCGGCCGGAACCACCTCTCAGACGTGCCAGAACCTCATGCCGGACACCCCAGAACCACCTGCTGGACAGACCGGAAACACCTGCCGGACACGCCGGAACCACATGTTCGACTCCCTGGAACCACATTCTGGACATGGCAAAATCACCTGCCGCCTATGCCAGAACCGCTTGGCGAACACTCCGGAATCACCTGTCAGGCATGCCGGAACCACCTCTCAGACCTGCCAGAACCACATGCCAATGACACCGGAAGCACCTGCCGAGCATGCCGGAAGCACCTGCTCGACTCGCCAGAACCACCTGTCGGACACGCCAAAATCACCTGCCGGCTACGCCACAGCCAGTTGGTGAACACTCCGGAAACACCTGCCGGGCTGGCTGGAACCACCTGCCAGCTACGCCAGAACCACTTGGCGGAGACTCCAGAAACACCTGTTGGGCCAGCCGGAACCACCTCTCAGACGTGCCAGAACCATGTGCCTGAGATGCTGGAACCACACCCCGAACAGACCGAAACCACCTGCCAGACCCAACTGAACCACGTGCCGAGCACGCAGGAACAACCTGCTCGCCTCGCCGGAACCACCTGCCGGGCGCAGCGGAAGCACCTGCCGAGCGCGCCGGAGCCACCTGCTCGCCTCGCCGGAACCACCTGCCGGGCCCAGCGGAAGCACGTGCCGAGCGCGCCGGAGCCACCTGCTCGCCTCGCCGGAACCACCTGCCGGGCCCAGCGGAAGCACCTGCCGAGCGCGCCGGAGCCACCTGCTCGCCTCGCCGGAACCACGTGCCGGGCCCTAACCCTAACCCTAACCCTAACCCTATCCCCAAACCCTAACCCTAACCCTAACCCCTAACCCTAAGCCTAACCCTAAACCCTAACCCAACCGTAACCCTAACCCTAACCCTACCCCTAACCCTAACCCCTAACCCCAAACCCTAAACCCTAACCCTAACCGTAACCCTAACCCTATCCCTAACCCTAACCTGACGGACAGGCTGGAACCAGCTGCTCAACTCGCCGGAACCACCTGCCAGACATGCCAGAACCACCTGCCGAGCACGCCGGAGCCACCTGCTGGACTCACCAGAACCACCCGCCTGACAGGCCAAAATCAACAGCTGGCTATGAGAGAACCACCTGGCAGACAATCCGCAATAACCTGCCAGGCATGCAGGAACCACCTCTCAGACGTAAGAGAACCACGTGCCGGACACGCTGGAACCACGTCCTGGACAGACTGGAACCACCTGCCGGACATGCCTGGACCACCTGCCGAGCACGCCGGAACCACCTGCTCGACTCGCAGGACCCATGTGCCAGACACGCCAAAATGAACTGCCGGCTACACCAGAACCACTTACCGGACACTCCGGAATAACCTGCCCGGCATGCCAGAACCACCTCTCAGAAGTGCCAGAAGCACGTGCTGGACATGCCGGAACAACCTATCGGACAGAAAGGAACAACCTGCCGGACACACCAAAATCACCTGCGGGCTACGCCAGAACCACTTGGAGGACTCTCCGGGAAAACCTGCCGGGCATGCTGGAACCACCTCTCAGACGTGCCTGAACCACGTGGCGGACACTCCGCAAACGCATGTCGGGCCGGCCGGAACCACCTCTCAGACGTGCCAGAACCTCATGCCGGACACCCCAGAACCACCTGCTGGACAGACCGGAAACACCTGCCGGACACGCCGGAACCACATGTTCGACTCGCTGGAACCACATTCTGGACATGGCAAAATCACCTGCCGCCTATGCCAGAACCGCTTGGCGAACACTCCGGAATCACCTGTCAGGCATGCCGGAACCACCTCTCAGACCTGCCAGAACCACATGCCAATGACACCGGAAGCACCTGCCGAGCATGCCGGAAGCACCTGCTCGACTCGCCAGAACCACCTGTCGGACACGCCAAAATCACCTGCCGGCTACGCCACAGCCAGTTGGTGAACACTCTGGAAACACCTGCCGGGCTGGCTGGAACCACCTGCCAGCTACGCCAGAACCACTTGGCGGAGACTCCAGAAACACCTGTTGGGACAGCCGGAACCACCTCTCAGACGTGCCAGAACCATGTGCCTGAGATGCTGGAACCACACCCCGAACAGACCGAAACCACCTGCCAGACCCAACTGAACCACGTGCCGAGCACGCAGGAACAACCTGCTCGCCTCGCCGGCACCACCTGCCGGGCGCAGCGGAAGCACCTGCCGAGCGCGCCGGAGCCACCTGCTCGCCTCGCCGGAACCACCTGCCGGGCCCAGCGGAAGCACGTGCCGAGCGCGCCGGAGCCACCTGCTCGCCTCGCCGGAACCACCTGCCGGGCCCAGCGGAAGCACCTGCCGAGCGCGCCGGAGCCACCTGCTCGCCTCGCCGGAACCACGTGCCGGGCCCTAACCCTAACCCTAACCCTAACCCTATCCCCAAACCCTAACCCTAACCCTAACCCCTAACCCTAAGCCTAACCCTAAACCCTAACCCAACCGTAACCCTAACCCTAACCCTACCCCTAACCCTAACCCCTAACCCCAAACCCTAAACCCTAACCCTAACCGTAACCCTAACCCTATCCCTAACCCTAACCTGACGGACAGGCTGGAACCAGCTGCTCAACTCGCCGGAACCACCTGCCAGACATGCCAGAACCACCTGCCGAGCACGCCGGAGCCACCTGCTGGACTCACCAGAACCACCCGCCTGACAGGCCAAAATCAACAGCTGGCTATGAGAGAACCACCTGGCAGACAATCCGCAATAACCTGCCAGGCATGCAGGAACCACCTCTCAGACGTAAGAGAACCACGTGCCGGACACGCTGGAACCACGTCCTGGACAGACTGGAACCACCTGCCGGACATGCCTGGACCACCTGCCGAGCACGCCGGAACCACCTGCTCGACTCGCAGGACCCATGTGCCAGACACGCCAAAATGAACTGCCGGCTACACCAGAACCACTTACCGGACACTCCGGAATAACCTGCCCGGCATGCCAGAACCACCTCTCAGAAGTGCCAGAAGCACGTGCTGGACATGCCGGAACAACCTATCGGACAGAAAGGAACAACCTGCCGGACACACCAAAATCACCTGCGGGCTACGCCAGAACCACTTGGAGGACTCTCCGGGAAAACCTGCCGGGCATGCTGGAACCACCTCTCAGACGTGCCTGAACCACGTGGCGGACACTCCGCAAACGCATGTCGGGCCGGCCGGAACCACCTCTCAGACGTGCCAGAACCTCATGCCGGACACCCCAGAACCACCTGCTGGACAGACCGGAAACACCTGCCGGACACGCCGGAACCACATGTTCGACTCGCTGGAACCACATTCTGGACATGGCAAAATCACCTGCCGCCTATGCCAGAACCGCTTGGCGAACACTCCGGAATCACCTGTCAGGCATGCCGGAACCACCTCTCAGACCTGCCAGAACCACATGCCAATGACACCGGAAGCACCTGCCGAGCATGCCGGAAGCACCTGCTCGACTCGCCAGAACCACCTGTCGGACACGCCAAAATCACCTGCCGGCTACGCCACAGCCAGTTGGTGAACACTCCGGAAACACCTGCCGGGCTGGCTGGAACCACCTGCCAGCTACGCCAGAACCACTTGGCGGAGACTCCAGAAACACCTGTTGGGCCAGCCGGAACCACCTCTCAGACGTGCCAGAACCATGTGCCTGAGATGCTGGAACCACACCCCGAACAGACCGAAACCACCTGCCAGACCCAACTGAACCACGTGCCGAGCACGCAGGAACAACCTGCTCGCCTCGCCGGAACCACCTGCCGGGCGCAGCGGAAGCACCTGCCGAGCGCGCCGGAGCCACCTGCTCGCCTCGCCGGAACCACCTGCCGGGCCCAGCGGAAGCACGTGCCGAGCGCGCCGGAGCCACCTGCTCGCCTCGCCGGAACCACCTGCCGGGCCCAGCGGAAGCACCTGCCGAGCGCGCCGGAGCCACCTGCTCGCCTCGCCGGAACCACGTGCCGGGCCCTAACCCTAACCCTAACCCTAACCCTATCCCCAAACCCTAACCCTAACCCTAACCCCTAACCCTAAGCCTAACCCTAAACCCTAACCCAACCGTAACCCTAACCCTAACCCTACCCCTAACCCTAACCCCTAACCCCAAACCCTAAACCCTAACCCTAACCGTAACCCTAACCCTATCCCTAACCCTAACCTGACGGACAGGCTGGAACCAGCTGCTCAACTCGCCGGAACCACCTGCCAGACATGCCAGAACCACCTGCCGAGCACGCCGGAGCCACCTGCTGGACTCACCAGAACCACCCGCCTGACAGGCCAAAATCAACAGCTGGCTATGAGAGAACCACCTGGCAGACAATCCGCAATAACCTGCCAGGCATGCAGGAACCACCTCTCAGACGTAAGAGAACCACGTGCCGGACACGCTGGAACCACGTCCTGGACAGACTGGAACCACCTGCCGGACATGCCTGGACCACCTGCCGAGCACGCCGGAACCACCTGCTCGACTCGCAGGACCCATGTGCCAGACACGCCAAAATGAACTGCCGGCTACACCAGAACCACTTACCGGACACTCCGGAATAACCTGCCCGGCATGCCAGAACCACCTCTCAGAAGTGCCAGAAGCACGTGCTGGACATGCCGGAACAACCTATCGGACAGAAAGGAACAACCTGCCGGACACACCAAAATCACCTGCGGGCTACGCCAGAACCACTTGGAGGACTCTCCGGGAAAACCTGCCGGGCATGCTGGAACCACCTCTCAGACGTGCCTGAACCACGTGGCGGACACTCCGCAAACGCATGTCGGGCCGGCCGGAACCACCTCTCAGACGTGCCAGAACCTCATGCCGGACACCCCAGAACCACCTGCTGGACAGACCGGAAACACCTGCCGGACACGCCGGAACCACATGTTCGACTCGCTGGAACCACATTCTGGACATGGCAAAATCACCTGCCGCCTATGCCAGAACCGCTTGGCGAACACTCCGGAATCACCTGTCAGGCATGCCGGAACCACCTCTCAGACCTGCCAGAACCACATGCCAATGACACCGGAAGCACCTGCCGAGCATGCCGGAAGCACCTGCTCGACTCGCCAGAACCACCTGTCGGACACGCCAAAATCACCTGCCGGCTACGCCACAGCCAGTTGGTGAACACTCTGGAAACACCTGCCGGGCTGGCTGGAACCACCTGCCAGCTACGCCAGAACCACTTGGCGGAGACTCCAGAAACACCTGTTGGGACAGCCGGAACCACCTCTCAGACGTGCCAGAACCATGTGCCTGAGATGCTGGAACCACACCCCGAACAGACCGAAACCACCTGCCAGACCCAACTGAACCACGTGCCGAGCACGCAGGAACAACCTGCTCGCCTCGCCGGCACCACCTGCCGGGCGCAGCGGAAGCACCTGCCGAGCGCGCCGGAGCCACCTGCTCGCCTCGCCGGAACCACCTGCCGGGCCCAGCGGAAGCACGTGCCGAGCGCGCCGGAGCCACCTGCTCGCCTCGCCGGAACCACCTGCCGGGCCCAGCGGAAGCACCTGCCGAGCGCGCCGGAGCCACCTGCTCGCCTCGCCGGAACCACGTGCCGGGCCCTAACCCTAACCCTAACCCTAACCCTATCCCCAAACCCTAACCCTAACCCTAACCCCTAACCCTAAGCCTAACCCTAAACCCTAACCCAACCGTAACCCTAACCCTAACCCTACCCCTAACCCTAACCCCTAACCCCAAACCCTAAACCCTAACCCTAACCGTAACCCTAACCCTATCCCTAACCCTAACCTGACGGACAGGCTGGAACCAGCTGCTCAACTCGCCGGAACCACCTGCCAGACATGCCAGAACCACCTGCCGAGCACGCCGGAGCCACCTGCTGGACTCACCAGAACCACCCGCCTGACAGGCCAAAATCAACAGCTGGCTATGAGAGAACCACCTGGCAGACAATCCGCAATAACCTGCCAGGCATGCAGGAACCACCTCTCAGACGTAAGAGAACCACGTGCCGGACACGCTGGAACCACGTCCTGGACAGACTGGAACCACCTGCCGGACATGCCTGGACCACCTGCCGAGCACGCCGGAACCACCTGCTCGACTCGCAGGACCCATGTGCCAGACACGCCAAAATGAACTGCCGGCTACACCAGAACCACTTACCGGACACTCCGGAATAACCTGCCCGGCATGCCAGAACCACCTCTCAGAAGTGCCAGAAGCACGTGCTGGACATGCCGGAACAACCTATCGGACAGAAAGGAACAACCTGCCGGACACACCAAAATCACCTGCGGGCTACGCCAGAGTCACTTGGAGGACTCTCCGGGAAAACCTGCCGGGCATGCTGGAACCACCTCTCAGACGTGCCTGAACCACGTGGCGGACACTCCGCAAACGCATGTCGGGCCGGCCGGAACCACCTCTCAGACGTGCCAGAACCTCATGCCGGACACCCCAGAACCACCTGCTGGACAGACCGGAAACACCTGCCGGACACGCCGGAACCACATGTTCGACTCGCTGGAACCACATTCTGGACATGGCAAAATCACCTGCCGCCTATGCCAGAACCGCTTGGCGAACACTCCGGAATCACCTGTCAGGCATGCCGGAACCACCTCTCAGACCTGCCAGAACCACATGCCAATGACACCGGAAGCACCTGCCGAGCATGCCGGAAGCACCTGCTCGACTCGCCAGAACCACCTGTCGGACACGCCAAAATCACCTGCCGGCTACGCCACAGCCAGTTGGTGAACACTCCGGAAACACCTGCCGGGCTGGCTGGAACCACCTGCCAGCTACGCCAGAACCACTTGGCGGAGACTCCAGAAACACCTGTTGGGCCAGCCGGAACCACCTCTCAGACGTGCCAGAACCATGTGCCTGAGATGCTGGAACCACACCCCGAACAGACCGAAACCACCTGCCAGACCCAACTGAACCACGTGCCGAGCACGCAGGAACAACCTGCTCGCCTCGCCGGAACCACCTGCCGGGCGCAGCGGAAGCACCTGCCGAGCGCGCCGGAGCCACCTGCTCGCCTCGCCGGAACCACCTGCCGGGCCCAGCGGAAGCACGTGCCGAGCGCGCCGGAGCCACCTGCTCGCCTCGCCGGAACCACCTGCCGGGCCCAGCGGAAGCACCTGCCGAGCGCGCCGGAGCCACCTGCTCGCCTCGCCGGAACCACGTGCCGGGCCCTAACCCTAACCCTAACCCTAACCCTATCCCCAAACCCTAACCCTAACCCTAACCCCTAACCCTAAGCCTAACCCTAAACCCTAACCCAACCGTAACCCTAACCCTAACCCTACCCCTAACCCTAACCCCTAACCCCAAACCCTAAACCCTAACCCTAACCGTAACCCTAACCCTATCCCTAACCCTAACCTGACGGACAGGCTGGAACCAGCTGCTCAACTCGCCGGAACCACCTGCCAGACATGCCAGAACCACCTGCCGAGCACGCCGGAGCCACCTGCTGGACTCACCAGAACCACCCGCCTGACAGGCCAAAATCAACAGCTGGCTATGAGAGAACCACCTGGCAGACAATCCGCAATAACCTGCCAGGCATGCAGGAACCACCTCTCAGACGTAAGAGAACCACGTGCCGGACACGCTGGAACCACGTCCTGGACAGACTGGAACCACCTGCCGGACATGCCTGGACCACCTGCCGAGCACGCCGGAACCACCTGCTCGACTCGCAGGACCCATGTGCCAGACACGCCAAAATGAACTGCCGGCTACACCAGAACCACTTACCGGACACTCCGGAATAACCTGCCCGGCATGCCAGAACCACCTCTCAGAAGTGCCAGAAGCACGTGCTGGACATGCCGGAACAACCTATCGGACAGAAAGGAACAACCTGCCGGACACACCAAAATCACCTGCGGGCTACGCCAGAACCACTTGGAGGACTCTCCGGGAAAACCTGCCGGGCATGCTGGAACCACCTCTCAGACGTGCCTGAACCACGTGGCGGACACTCCGCAAACGCATGTCGGGCCGGCCGGAACCACCTCTCAGACGTGCCAGAACCTCATGCCGGACACCCCAGAACCACCTGCTGGACAGACCGGAAACACCTGCCGGACACGCCGGAACCACATGTTCGACTCGCTGGAACCACATTCTGGACATGGCAAAATCACCTGCCGCCTATGCCAGAACCGCTTGGCGAACACTCCGGAATCACCTGTCAGGCATGCCGGAACCACCTCTCAGACCTGCCAGAACCACATGCCAATGACACCGGAAGCACCTGCCGAGCATGCCGGAAGCACCTGCTCGACTCGCCAGAACCACCTGTCGGACACGCCAAAATCACCTGCCGGCTACGCCACAGCCAGTTGGTGAACACTCCGGAAACACCTGCCGGGCTGGCTGGAACCACCTGCCAGCTACGCCAGAACCACTTGGCGGAGACTCCAGAAACACCTGTTGGGCCAGCCGGAACCACCTCTCAGACGTGCCAGAACCATGTGCCTGAGATGCTGGAACCACACCCCGAACAGACCGAAACCACCTGCCAGACCCAACTGAACCACGTGCCGAGCACGCAGGAACAACCTGCTCGCCTCGCCGGAACCACCTGCCGGGCGCAGCGGAAGCACCTGCCGAGCGCGCCGGAGCCACCTGCTCGCCTCGCCGGAACCACCTGCCGGGCCCAGCGGAAGCACGTGCCGAGCGCGCCGGAGCCACCTGCTCGCCTCGCCGGAACCACCTGCCGGGCCCAGCGGAAGCACCTGCCGAGCGCGCCGGAGCCACCTGCTCGCCTCGCCGGAACCACGTGCCGGGCCCTAACCCTAACCCTAACCCTAACCCTATCCCCAAACCCTAACCCTAACCCTAACCCCTAACCCTAAGCCTAACCCTAAACCCTAACCCAACCGTAACCCTAACCCTAACCCTACCCCTAACCCTAACCCCTAACCCCAAACCCTAAACCCTAACCCTAACCGTAACCCTAACCCTATCCCTAACCCTAACCTGACGGACAAGCTGGAACCAGCTGCTCAACTCGCCGGAACCACCTGCCAGACATGCCAGAACCACCTGCCGAGCACGCCGGAGCCACCTGCTGGACTCACCAGAACCACCCGCCTGACAGGCCAAAATCAACAGCTGGCTATGAGAGAACCACCTGGCAGACAATCCGCAATAACCTGCCAGGCATGCAGGAACCACCTCTCAGACGTAAGAGAACCACGTGCCGGACACGCTGGAACCACGTCCTGGACAGACTGGAACCACCTGCCGGACATGCCTGGACCACCTGCCGAGCACGCCGGAACCACCTGCTCGACTCGCAGGACCCATGTGCCAGACACGCCAAAATGAACTGCCGGCTACACCAGAACCACTTACCGGACACTCCGGAATAACCTGCCCGGCATGCCAGAACCACCTCTCAGAAGTGCCAGAAGCACGTGCTGGACATGCCGGAACAACCTATCGGACAGAAAGGAACAACCTGCCGGACACACCAAAATCACCTGCGGGCTACGCCAGAACCACTTGGAGGACTCTCCGGGAAAACCTGCCGGGCATGCTGGAACCACCTCTCAGACGTGCCTGAACCACGTGGCGGACACTCCGCAAACGCATGTCGGGCCGGCCGGAACCACCTCTCAGACGTGCCAGAACCTCATGCCGGACACCCCAGAACCACCTGCTGGACAGACCGGAAACACCTGCCGGACACGCCGGAACCACATGTTCGACTCGCTGGAACCACATTCTGGACATGGCAAAATCACCTGCCGCCTATGCCAGAACCGCTTGGCGAACACTCCGGAATCACCTGTCAGGCATGCCGGAACCACCTCTCAGACCTGCCAGAACCACATGCCAATGACACCGGAAGCACCTGCCGAGCATGCCGGAAGCACCTGCTCGACTCGCCAGAACCACCTGTCGGACACGCCAAAATCACCTGCCGGCTACGCCACAGCCAGTTGGTGAACACTCCGGAAACACCTGCCGGGCTGGCTGGAACCACCTGCCAGCTACGCCAGAACCACTTGGCGGAGACTCCAGAAACACCTGTTGGGCCAGCCGGAACCACCTCTCAGACGTGCCAGAACCATGTGCCTGAGATGCTGGAACCACACCCCGAACAGACCGAAACCACCTGCCAGACCCAACTGAACCACGTGCCGAGCACGCAGGAACAACCTGCTCGCCTCGCCGGAACCACCTGCCGGGCGCAGCGGAAGCACCTGCCGAGCGCGCCGGAGCCACCTGCTCGCCTCGCCGGAACCACCTGCCGGGCCCAGCGGAAGCACGTGCCGAGCGCGCCGGAGCCACCTGCTCGCCTCGCCGGAACCACCTGCCGGGCCCAGCGGAAGCACCTGCCGAGCGCGCCGGAGCCACCTGCTCGCCTCGCCGGAACCACGTGCCGGGCCCTAACCCTAACCCTAACCCTAACCCTATCCCCAAACCCTAACCCTAACCCTAACCCCTAACCCTAAGCCTAACCCTAAACCCTAACCCAACCGTAACCCTAACCCTAACCCTACCCCTAACCCTAACCCCTAACCCCAAACCCTAAACCCTAACCCTAACCGTAACCCTAACCCTATCCCTAACCCTAACCTGACGGACAGGCTGGAACCAGCTGCTCAACTCGCCGGAACCACCTGCCAGACATGCCAGAACCACCTGCCGAGCACGCCGGAGCCACCTGCTGGACTCACCAGAACCACCCGCCTGACAGGCCAAAATCAACAGCTGGCTATGAGAGAACCACCTGGCAGACAATCCGCAATAACCTGCCAGGCATGCAGGAACCACCTCTCAGACGTAAGAGAACCACGTGCCGGACACGCTGGAACCACGTCCTGGACAGACTGGAACCACCTGCCGGACATGCCTGGACCACCTGCCGAGCACGCCGGAACCACCTGCTCGACTCGCAGGACCCATGTGCCAGACACGCCAAAATGAACTGCCGGCTACACCAGAACCACTTACCGGACACTCCGGAATAACCTGCCCGGCATGCCAGAACCACCTCTCAGAAGTGCCAGAAGCACGTGCTGGACATGCCGGAACAACCTATCGGACAGAACGGAACAACCTGCCGGACACACCAAAATCACCTGCGGGCTACGCCAGAACCACTTGGAGGACTCTCCGGGAAAACCTGCCGGGCATGCTGGAACCACCTCTCAGACGTGCCTGAACCACGTGGCGGACACTCCGCAAACGCATGTCGGGCCGGCCGGAACCACCTCTCAGACGTGCCAGAACCTCATGCCGGACACCCCAGAACCACCTGCTGGACAGACCGGAAACACCTGCCGGACACGCCGGAACCACATGTTCGACTCGCTGGAACCACATTCTGGACATGGCAAAATCACCTGCCGCCTATGCCAGAACCGCTTGGCGAACACTCCGGAATCACCTGTCAGGCATGCCGGAACCACCTCTCAGACCTGCCAGAACCACATGCCAATGACACCGGAAGCACCTGCCGAGCATGCCGGAAGCACCTGCTCGACTCGCCAGAACCACCTGTCGGACACGCCAAAATCACCTGCCGGCTACGCCACAGCCAGTTGGTGAACACTCCGGAAACACCTGCCGGGCTGGCTGGAACCACCTGCCAGCTACGCCAGAACCACTTGGCGGAGACTCCAGAAACACCTGTTGGGACAGCCGGAACCACCTCTCAGACGTGCCAGAACCATGTGCCTGAGATGCTGGAACCACACCCCGAACAGACCGAAACCACCTGCCAGACCCAACTGAACCACGTGCCGAGCACGCAGGAACAACCTGCTCGCCTCGCCGGAACCACCTGCCGGGCGCAGCGGAAGCACCTGCCGAGCGCGCCGGAGCCACCTGCTCGCCTCGCCGGAACCACCTGCCGGGCCCAGCGGAAGCACGTGCCGAGCGCGCCGGAGCCACCTGCTCGCCTCGCTGGAACCACCTGCCGGGCCCAGCGGAAGCACCTGCCGAGCGCGCCGGAGCCACCTGCTCGCCTCGCCGGAACCACGTGCCGGGCCCTAACCCTAACCCTAACCCTAACCCTATCTCCAAACCCTAACCCTAACCCTAACCCCTAACCCTAAGCCTAACCCTAAACCCTAACCCAACCGTAACCCTAACCCTAACCCTACCCCTAACCCTAACCCCTAACCCCAAACCCTAAACCCTAACCCTAACCGTAACCCTAACCCTATCCCTAACCCTAACCTGACGGACAGGCTGGAACCAGCTGCTCAACTCGCCGGAACCACCTGCCAGACATGCCAGAACCACCTGCCGAGCACGCCGGAGCCACCTGCTGGACTCACCAGAACCACCCGCCTGACAGGCCAAAATCAACAGCTGGCTATGAGAGAACCACCTGGCAGACAATCCGCAATAACCTGCCAGGCATGCAGGAACCACCTCTCAGACGTAAGAGAACCACGTGCCGGACACGCTGGAACCACGTCCTGGACAGACTGGAACCACCTGCCGGACATGCCTGGACCACCTGCCGAGCACGCCGGAACCACCTGCTCGACTCGCAGGACCCATGTGCCAGACACGCCAAAATGAACTGCCGGCTACACCAGAACCACTTACCGGACACTCCGGAATAACCTGCCCGGCATGCCAGAACCACCTCTCAGAAGTGCCAGAAGCACGTGCTGGACATGCCGGAACAACCTATCGGACAGAAAGGAACAACCTGCCGGACACACCAAAATCACCTGCGGGCTACGCCAGAACCACTTGGAGGACTCTCCGGGAAAACCTGCCGGGCATGCTGGAACCACCTCTCAGACGTGCCTGAACCACGTGGCGGACACTCCGCAAACGCATGTCGGGCCGGCCGGAACCACCTCTCAGACGTGCCAGAACCTCATGCCGGACACCCCAGAACCACCTGCTGGACAGACCGGAAACACCTGCCGGACACGCCGGAACCACATGTTCGACTCGCTGGAACCACATTCTGGACATGGCAAAATCACCTGCCGCCTATGCCAGAACCGCTTGGCGAACACTCCGGAATCACCTGTCAGGCATGCCGGAACCACCTCTCAGACCTGCCAGAACCACATGCCAATGACACCGGAAGCACCTGCCGAGCATGCCGGAAGCACCTGCTCGACTCGCCAGAACCACCTGTCGGACACGCCAAAATCACCTGCCGGCTACGCCACAGCCAGTTGGTGAACACTCCGGAAACACCTGCCGGGCTGGCTGGAACCACCTGCCAGCTACGCCAGAACCACTTGGCGGAGACTCCAGAAACACCTGTTGGGCCAGCCGGAACCACCTCTCAGACGTGCCAGAACCATGTGCCTGAGATGCTGGAACCACACCCCGAACAGACCGAAACCACCTGCCAGACCCAACTGAACCACGTGCCGAGCACGCAGGAACAACCTGCTCGCCTCGCCGGAACCACCTGCCGGGCGCAGCGGAAGCACCTGCCGAGCGCGCCGGAGCCACCTGCTCGCCTCGCCGGAACCACCTGCCGGGCCCAGCGGAAGCACGTGCCGAGCGCGCCGGAGCCACCTGCTCGCCTCGCCGGAACCACCTGCCGGGCCCAGCGGAAGCACCTGCCGAGCGCGCCGGAGCCACCTGCTCGCCTCGCCGGAACCACGTGCCGGGCCCTAACCCTAACCCTAACCCTAACCCTATCCCCAAACCCTAACCCTAACCCTAACCCCTAACCCTAAGCCTAACCCTAAACCCTAACCCAACCGTAACCCTAACCCTAACCCTACCCCTAACCCTAACCCCTAACCCCAAACCCTAAACCCTAACCCTAACCGTAACCCTAACCCTATCCCTAACCCTAACCTGACGGACAGGCTGGAACCAGCTGCTCAACTCGCCGGAACCACCTGCCAGACATGCCAGAACCACCTGCCGAGCACGCCGGAGCCACCTGCTGGACTCACCAGAACCACCCGCCTGACAGGCCAAAATCAACAGCTGGCTATGAGAGAACCACCTGGCAGACAATCCGCAATAACCTGCCAGGCATGCAGGAACCACCTCTCAGACGTAAGAGAACCACGTGCCGGACACGCTGGAACCACGTCCTGGACAGACTGGAACCACCTGCCGGACATGCCTGGACCACCTGCCGAGCACGCCGGAACCACCTGCTCGACTCGCAGGACCCATGTGCCAGACACGCCAAAATGAACTGCCGGCTACACCAGAACCACTTACCGGACACTCCGGAATAACCTGCCCGGCATGCCAGAACCACCTCTCAGAAGTGCCAGAAGCACGTGCTGGACATGCCGGAACAACCTATCGGACAGAAAGGAACAACCTGCCGGACACACCAAAATCACCTGCGGGCTACGCCAGAACCACTTGGAGGACTCTCCGGGAAAACCTGCCGGGCATGCTGGAACCACCTCTCAGACGTGCCTGAACCACGTGGCGGACACTCCGCAAACGCATGTCGGGCCGGCCGGAACCACCTCTCAGACGTGCCAGAACCTCATGCCGGACACCCCAGAACCACCTGCTGGACAGACCGGAAACACCTGCCGGACACGCCGGAACCACATGTTCGACTCGCTGGAACCACATTCTGGACATGGCAAAATCACCTGCCGCCTATGCCAGAACCGCTTGGCGAACACTCCGGAATCACCTGTCAGGCATGCCGGAACCACCTCTCAGACCTGCCAGAACCACATGCCAATGACACCGGAAGCACCTGCCGAGCATGCCGGAAGCACCTGCTCGACTCGCCAGAACCACCTGTCGGACACGCCAAAATCACCTGCCGGCTACGCCACAGCCAGTTGGTGAACACTCCGGAAACACCTGCCGGGCTGGCTGGAACCACCTGCCAGCTACGCCAGAACCACTTGGCGGAGACTCCAGAAACACCTGTTGGGCCAGCCGGAACCACCTCTCAGACGTGCCAGAACCATGTGCCTGAGATGCTGGAACCACACCCCGAACAGACCGAAACCACCTGCCAGACCCAACTGAACCACGTGCCGAGCACGCAGGAACAACCTGCTCGCCTCGCCGGAACCACCTGCCGGGCGCAGCGGAAGCACCTGCCGAGCGCGCCGGAGCCACCTGCTCGCCTCGCCGGAACCACCTGCCGGGCCCAGCGGAAGCACGTGCCGAGCGCGCCGGAGCCACCTGCTCGCCTCGCCGGAACCACCTGCCGGGCCCAGCGGAAGCACCTGCCGAGCGCGCCGGAGCCACCTGCTCGCCGCGCCGGAACCACGTGCCGGGCCCTAACCCTAACCCTAACCCTAACCCTATCCCCAAACCCTAACCCTAACCCTAACCCCTAACCCTAAGCCTAACCCTAAACCCTAACCCAACCGTAACCCTAACCCTAACCCTACCCCTAACCCTAACCCCTAACCCCAAACCCTAAACCCTAACCCTAACCGTAACCCTAACCCTATCCCTAACCCTAACCTGACGGACAGGCTGGAACCAGCTGCTCAACTCGCCGGAACCACCTGCCAGACATGCCAGAACCACCTGCCGAGCACGCCGGAGCCACCTGCTGGACTCACCAGAACCACCCGCCTGACAGGCCAAAATCAACAGCTGGCTATGAGAGAACCACCTGGCAGACAATCCGCAATAACCTGCCAGGCATGCAGGAACCACCTCTCAGACGTAAGAGAACCACGTGCCGGACACGCTGGAACCACGTCCTGGACAGACTGGAACCACCTGCCGGACATGCCTGGACCACCTGCCGAGCACGCCGGAACCACCTGCTCGACTCGCAGGACCCATGTGCCAGACACGCCAAAATGAACTGCCGGCTACACCAGAACCACTTACCGGACACTCCGGAATAACCTGCCCGGCATGCCAGAACCACCTCTCAGAAGTGCCAGAAGCACGTGCTGGACATGCCGGAACAACCTATCGGACAGAAAGGAACAACCTGCCGGACACACCAAAATCACCTGCGGGCTACGCCAGAACCACTTGGAGGACTCTCCGGGAAAACCTGCCGGGCATGCTGGAACCACCTCTCAGACGTGCCTGAACCACGTGGCGGACACTCCGCAAACGCATGTCGGGCCGGCCGGAACCACCTCTCAGACGTGCCAGAACCTCATGCCGGACACCCCAGAACCACCTGCTGGACAGACCGGAAACACCTGCCGGACACGCCGGAACCACATGTTCGACTCGCTGGAACCACATTCTGGACATGGCAAAATCACCTGCCGCCTATGCCAGAACCGCTTGGCGAACACTCCGGAATCACCTGTCAGGCATGCCGGAACCACCTCTCAGACCTGCCAGAACCACATGCCAATGACACCGGAAGCACCTGCCGAGCATGCCGGAAGCACCTGCTCGACTCGCCAGAACCACCTGTCGGACACGCCAAAATCACCTGCCGGCTACGCCACAGCCAGTTGGTGAACACTCCGGAAACACCTGCCGGGCTGGCTGGAACCACCTGCCAGCTACGCCAGAACCACTTGGCGGAGACTCCAGAAACACCTGTTGGGACAGCCGGAACCACCTCTCAGACGTGCCAGAACCATGTGCCTGAGATGCTGGAACCACACCCCGAACAGACCGAAACCACCTGCCAGACCCAACTGAACCACGTGCCGAGCACGCAGGAACAACCTGCTCGCCTCGCCGGAACCACCTGCCAGGCGCAGCGGAAGCACCTGCCGAGCGCGCCGGAGCCACCTGCTCGCCTCGCCGGAACCACCTGCCGGGCGCAGCGGAAGCACGTGCCGAGCGCGCCGGAGCCACCTGCTCGCCTCGCCGGAACCACCTGCCGGGCCCAGCGGAAGCACGTGCCGAGCGCGCCGGAGCCACCTGCTCGCCTCGCCGGAACCACCTGCCGGGCCCAGCGGAAGCACCTGCCGAGCGCGCCGGAGCCACCTGCTCGCCTCGCCGGAACCACGTGCCGGGCCCTAACCCTAACCCTAACCCTAACCCTATCCCCAAACCCTAACCCTAACCCTAACCCCTAACCCTAAGCCTAACCCTAAACCCTAACCCAACCGTAACCCTAACCCTAACCCTACCCCTAACCCTAACCCCTAACCCCAAACCCTAAACCCTAACCCTAACCGTAACCCTAACCCTATCCCTAACCCTAACCTGACGGACAGGCTGGAACCAGCTGCTCAACTCGCCGGAACCACCTGCCAGACATGCCAGAACCACCTGCCGAGCACGCCGGAGCCACCTGCTGGACTCACCAGAACCACCCGCCTGACAGGCCAAAATCAACAGCTGGCTATGAGAGAACCACCTGGCAGACAATCCGCAATAACCTGCCAGGCATGCAGGAACCACCTCTCAGACGTAAGAGAACCACGTGCCGGACACGCTGGAACCACGTCCTGGACAGACTGGAACCACCTGCCGGACATGCCTGGACCACCTGCCGAGCACGCCGGAACCACCTGCTCGACTCGCAGGACCCATGTGCCAGACACGCCAAAATGAACTGCCGGCTACACCAGAACCACTTACCGGACACTCCGGAATAACCTGCCCGGCATGCCAGAACCACCTCTCAGAAGTGCCAGAAGCACGTGCTGGACATGCCGGAACAACCTATCGGACAGAAAGGAACAACCTGCCGGACACACCAAAATCACCTGCGGGCTACGCCAGAACCACTTGGAGGACTCTCCGGGAAAACCTGCCGGGCATGCTGGAACCACCTCTCAGACGTGCCTGAACCACGTGGCGGACACTCCGCAAACGCATGTCGGGCCGGCCGGAACCACCTCTCAGACGTGCCAGAACCTCATGCCGGACACCCCAGAACCACCTGCTGGACAGACCGGAAACACCTGCCGGACACGCCGGAACCACATGTTCGACTCGCTGGAACCACATTCTGGACATGGCAAAATCACCTGCCGCCTATGCCAGAACCGCTTGGCGAACACTCCGGAATCACCTGTCAGGCATGCCGGAACCACCTCTCAGACCTGCCAGAACCACATGCCAATGACACCGGAAGCACCTGCCGAGCATGCCGGAAGCACCTGCTCGACTCGCCAGAACCACCTGTCGGACACGCCAAAATCACCTGCCGGCTACGCCACAGCCAGTTGGTGAACACTCCGGAAACACCTGCCGGGCTGGCTGGAACCACCTGCCAGCTACGCCAGAACCACTTGGCGGAGACTCCAGAAACACCTGTTGGGCCAGCCGGAACCACCTCTCAGACGTGCCAGAACCATGTGCCTGAGATGCTGGAACCACACCCCGAACAGACCGAAACCACCTGCCAGACCCAACTGAACCACGTGCCGAGCACGCAGGAACAACCTGCTCGCCTCGCCGGAACCACCTGCCGGGCGCAGCGGAAGCACCTGCCGAGCGCGCCGGAGCCACCTGCTCGCCTCGCCGGAACCACCTGCCGGGCCCAGCGGAAGCACGTGCCGAGCGCGCCGGAGCCACCTGCTCGCCTCGCCGGAACCACCTGCCGGGCCCAGCGGAAGCACCTGCCGAGCGCGCCGGAGCCACCTGCTCGCCGCGCCGGAACCACGTGCCGGGCCCAAACCCTAACCCTAACCCTAACCCTATCCCCAAACCCTAACCCTAACCCTAACCCCTAACCCTAAGCCTAACCCTAAACCCTAACCCAACCGTAACCCTAACCCTAACCCTACCCCTAACCCTAACCCCTAACCCCAAACCCTAAACCCTAACCCTAACCGTAACCCTAACCCTATCCCTAACCCTAACCTGACGGACAGGCTGGAACCAGCTGCTCAACTCGCCGGAGCCACCTGCTGGACTCACCAGAACCACCCGCCTGACAGGCCAAAATCAACAGCTGGCTATGAGAGAACCACCTGGCAGACAATCCGCAATAACCTGCCAGGCATGCAGGAACCACCTCTCAGACGTAAGAGAACCACGTGCCGGACACGCTGGAACCACGTCCTGGACAGACTGGAACCACCTGCCGGACATGCCTGGACCACCTGCCGAGCACGCCGGAACCACCTGCTCGACTCGCAGGACCCATGTGCCAGACACGCCAAAATGAACTGCCGGCTACACCAGAACCACTTACCGGACACTCCGGAATAACCTGCCCGGCATGCCAGAACCACCTCTCAGAAGTGCCAGAAGCACGTGCTGGACATGCCGGAACAACCTATCGGACAGAAAGGAACAACCTGCCGGACACACCAAAATCACCTGCGGGCTACGCCAGAACCACTTGGAGGACTCTCCGGGAAAACCTGCCGGGCATGCTGGAACCACCTCTCAGACGTGCCTGAACCACGTGGCGGACACTCCGCAAACGCATGTCGGGCCGGCCGGAACCACCTCTCAGACGTGCCAGAACCTCATGCCGGACACCCCAGAACCACCTGCTGGACAGACCGGAAACACCTGCCGGACACGCCGGAACCACATGTTCGACTCGCTGGAACCACATTCTGGACATGGCAAAATCACCTGCCGCCTATGCCAGAACCGCTTGGCGAACACTCCGGAATCACCTGTCAGGCATGCCGGAACCACCTCTCAGACCTGCCAGAACCACATGCCAATGACACCGGAAGCACCTGCCGAGCATGCCGGAAGCACCTGCTCGACTCGCCAGAACCACCTGTCGGACACGCCAAAATCACCTGCCGGCTACGCCACAGCCAGTTGGTGAACACTCCGGAAACACCTGCCGGGCTGGCTGGAACCACCTGCCAGCTACGCCAGAACCACTTGGCGGAGACTCCAGAAACACCTGTTGGGACAGCCGGAACCACCTCTCAGACGTGCCAGAACCATGTGCCTGAGATGCTGGAACCACACCCCGAACAGACCGAAACCACCTGCCAGACCCAACTGAACCACGTGCCGAGCACGCAGGAACAACCTGCTCGCCTCGCCGGAACCACCTGCCGGGCGCAGCGGAAGCACCTGCCGAGCGCGCCGGAGCCACCTGCTCGCCTCGCCGGAACCACCTGCCGGGCGCAGCGGAAGCACCTGCCGAGCGCGCCGGAGCCACCTGCTCGCCTCGCCGGAACCACCTGCCGGGCCCAGCGGAAGCACGTGCCGAGCGCGCCGGAGCCACCTGCTCGCCTCGCCGGAACCACCTGCCGGGCCCAGCGGAAGCACCTGCCGAGCGCGCCGGAGCCACCTGCTCGCCGCGCCGGAACCACGTGCCGGGCCCTAACCCTAACCCTAACCCTAACCCTATCCCCAAACCCTAACCCTAACCCTAACCCCTAACCCTAAGCCTAACCCTAAACCCTAACCCAACCGTAACCCTAACCCTAACCCTACCCCTAACCCTAACCCCTAACCCCAAACCCTAAACCCTAACCCTAACCGTAACCCTAACCCTATCCCTAACCCTAACCTGACGGACAGGCTGGAACCAGCTGCTCAACTCGCCGGAACCACCTGCCAGACATGCCAGAACCACCTGCCGAGCACGCCGGAGCCACCTGCTGGACTCACCAGAACCACCCGCCTGACAGGCCAAAATCAACAGCTGGCTATGAGAGAACCACCTGGCAGACAATCCGCAATAACCTGCCAGGCATGCAGGAACCACCTCTCAGACGTAAGAGAACCACGTGCCGGACACGCTGGAACCACGTCCTGGACAGACTGGAACCACCTGCCGGACATGCCTGGACCACCTGCCGAGCACGCCGGAACCACCTGCTCGACTCGCAGGACCCATGTGCCAGACACGCCAAAATGAACTGCCGGCTACACCAGAACCACTTACCGGACACTCCGGAATAACCTGCCCGGCATGCCAGAACCACCTCTCAGAAGAGCCAGAAGCACGTGCTGGACATGCCGGAACAACCTATCGGACAGAACGGAACAACCTGCCGGACACACCAAAATCACCTGCGGGCTACGCCAGAACCACTTGGAGGACTCTCCGGGAAAACCTGCCGGGCATGCTGGAACCACCTCTCAGACGTGCCTGAACCACGTGGCGGACACTCCGCAAACGCATGTCGGGCCGGCCGGAACCACCTCTCAGACGTGCCAGAACCTCATGCCGGACACCCCAGAACCACCTGCTGGACAGACCGGAAACACCTGCCGGACACGCCGGAACCACATGTTCGACTCGCTGGAACCACATTCTGGACATGGCAAAATCACCTGCCGCCTATGCCAGAACCGCTTGGCGAACACTCCGGAATCACCTGTCAGGCATGCCGGAACCACCTCTCAGACCTGCCAGAACCACATGCCAATGACACCGGAAGCACCTGCCGAGCATGCCGGAAGCACCTGCTCGACTCGCCAGAACCACCTGTCGGACACGCCAAAATCACCTGCCGGCTACGCCACAGCCAGTTGGTGAACACTCCGGAAACACCTGCCGGGCTGGCTGGAACCACCTGCCAGCTACGCCAGAACCACTTGGCGGAGACTCCAGAAACACCTGTTGGGCCAGCCGGAACCACCTCTCAGACGTGCCAGAACCATGTGCCTGAGATGCTGGAACCACACCCCGAACAGACCGAAACCACCTGCCAGACCCAACTGAACCACGTGCCGAGCACGCAGGAACAACCTGCTCGCCTCGCCGGAACCACCTGCCGGGCGCAGCGGAAGCACCTGCCGAGCGCGCCGGAGCCACCTGCTCGCCTCGCCGGAACCACCTGCCGGGCCCAGCGGAAGCACGTGCCGAGCGCGCCGGAGCCACCTGCTCGCCTCGCCGGAACCACCTGCCGGGCCCAGCGGAAGCACCTGCCGAGCGCGCCGGAGCCACCTGCTCGCCTCGCCGGAACCACGTGCCGGGCCCTAACCCTAACCCTAACCCTAACCCTATCCCCAAACCCTAACCCTAACCCTAACCCCTAACCCTAAGCCTAACCCTAAACCCTAACCCAACCGTAACCCTAACCCTAACCCTACCCCTAACCCTAACCCCTAACCCCAAACCCTAAACCCTAACCCTAACCGTAACCCTAACCCTATCCCTAACCCTAACCTGACGGACAGGCTGGAACCAGCTGCTCAACTCGCCGGAACCACCTGCCAGACATGCCAGAACCACCTGCCGAGCACGCCGGAGCCACCTGCTGGACTCACCAGAACCACCCGCCTGACAGGCCAAAATCAACAGCTGGCTATGAGAGAACCACCTGGCAGACAATCCGCAATAACCTGCCAGGCATGCAGGAACCACCTCTCAGACGTAAGAGAACCACGTGCCGGACACGCTGGAACCACGTCCTGGACAGACTGGAACCACCTGCCGGACATGCCTGGACCACCTGCCGAGCACGCCGGAACCACCTGCTCGACTCGCAGGACCCATGTGCCAGACACGCCAAAATGAACTGCCGGCTACACCAGAACCACTTACCGGACACTCCGGAATAACCTGCCCGGCACGCCAGAACCACCTCTCAGAAGAGCCAGAAGCACGTGCTGGACATGCCGGAACAACCTATCGGACAGAAAGGAACAACCTGCCGGACACACCAAAATCACCTGCGGGCTACGCCAGAACCACTTGGAGGACTCTCCGGGAAAACCTGCCGGGCATGCTGGAACCACCTCTCAGACGTGCCTGAACCACGTGGCGGACACTCCGCAAACGCATGTCGGGCCGGCCGGAACCACCTCTCAGACGTGCCAGAACCTCATGCCGGACACCCCAGAACCACCTGCTGGACAGACCGGAAACACCTGCCGGACACGCCGGAACCACATGTTCGACTCGCTGGAACCACATTCTGGACATGGCAAAATCACCTGCCGCCTATGCCAGAACCGCTTGGCGAACACTCCGGAATCACCTGTCAGGCATGCCGGAACCACCTCTCAGACCTGCCAGAACCACATGCCAATGACACCGGAAGCACCTGCCGAGCATGCCGGAAGCACCTGCTCGACTCGCCAGAACCACCTGTCGGACACGCCAAAATCACCTGCCGGCTACGCCACAGCCAGTTGGTGAACACTCCGGAAACACCTGCCGGGCTGGCTGGAACCACCTGCCAGCTACGCCAGAACCACTTGGCGGAGACTCCAGAAACACCTGTTGGGCCAGCCGGAACCACCTCTCAGACGTGCCAGAACCATGTGCCTGAGATGCTGGAACCACACCCCGAACAGACCGAAACCACCTGCCAGACCCAACTGAACCACGTGCCGAGCACGCAGGAACAACCTGCTCGCCTCGCCGGAACCACCTGCCGGGCGCAGCGGAAGCACCTGCCGAGCGCGCCGGAGCCACCTGCTCGCCTCGCCGGAACCACCTGCCGGGCCCAGCGGAAGCACGTGCCGAGCGCGCCGGAGCCACCTGCTCGCCTCGCCGGAACCACCTGCCGGGCCCAGCGGAAGCACCTGCCGAGCGCGCCGGAGCCACCTGCTCGCCTCGCCGGAACCACGTGCCGGGCCCTAACCCTAACCCTAACCCTAACCCTATCCCCAAACCCTAACCCTAACCCTAACCCCTAACCCTAAGCCTAACCCTAAACCCTAACCCAACCGTAACCCTAACCCTAACCCTACCCCTAACCCTAACCCCTAACCCCAAACCCTAAACCCTAACCCTAACCGTAACCCTAACCCTATCCCTAACCCTAACCTGACGGACAGGCTGGAACCAGCTGCTCAACTCGCCGGAACCACCTGCCAGACATGCCAGAACCACCTGCCGAGCACGCCGGAGCCACCTGCTGGACTCACCAGAACCACCCGCCTGACAGGCCAAAATCAACAGCTGGCTATGAGAGAACCACCTGGCAGACAATCCGCAATAACCTGCCAGGCATGCAGGAACCACCTCTCAGACGTAAGAGAACCACGTGCCGGACACGCTGGAACCACGTCCTGGACAGACTGGAACCACCTGCCGGACATGCCTGGACCACCTGCCGAGCACGCCGGAACCACCTGCTCGACTCGCAGGACCCATGTGCCAGACACGCCAAAATGAACTGCCGGCTACACCAGAACCACTTACCGGACACTCCGGAATAACCTGCCCGGCATGCCAGAACCACCTCTCAGAAGTGCCAGAAGCACGTGCTGGACATGCCGGAACAACCTATCGGACAGAACGGAACAACCTGCCGGACACACCAAAATCACCTGCGGGCTACGCCAGAACCACTTGGAGGACTCTCCGGGAAAACCTGCCGGGCATGCTGGAACCACCTCTCAGACGTGCCTGAACCACGTGGCGGACACTCCGCAAACGCATGTCGGGCCGGCCGGAACCACCTCTCAGACGTGCCAGAACCTCATGCCGGACACCCCAGAACCACCTGCTGGACAGACCGGAAACACCTGCCGGACACGCCGGAACCACATGTTCGACTCGCTGGAACCACATTCTGGACATGGCAAAATCACCTGCCGCCTATGCCAGAACCGCTTGGCGAACACTCCGGAATCACCTGTCAGGCATGCCGGAACCACCTCTCAGACCTGCCAGAACCACATGCCAATGACACCGGAAGCACCTGCCGAGCATGCCGGAAGCACCTGCTCGACTCGCCAGAACCACCTGTCGGACACGCCAAAATCACCTGCCGGCTACGCCACAGCCAGTTGGTGAACACTCCGGAAACACCTGCCGGGCTGGCTGGAACCACCTGCCAGCTACGCCAGAACCACTTGGCGGAGACTCCAGAAACACCTGTTGGGCCAGCCGGAACCACCTCTCAGACGTGCCAGAACCATGTGCCTGAGATGCTGGAACCACACCCCGAACAGACCGAAACCACCTGCCAGACCCAACTGAACCACGTGCCGAGCACGCAGGAACAACCTGCTCGCCTCGCCGGAACCACCTGCCGGGCGCAGCGGAAGCACCTGCCGAGCGCGCCGGAGCCACCTGCTCGCCTCGCCGGAACCAC
Source organism: Equus asinus (assembly GCF_041296235.1). Classification (NCBI taxonomy): domain Eukaryota; kingdom Metazoa; phylum Chordata; class Mammalia; order Perissodactyla; family Equidae; genus Equus; species Equus asinus. The sequence continues at coordinate 33,338,558 of NC_091819.1, read as the reverse complement.
CTGCCGGGCCCAGCGGAAGCACGTGCCGAGCGCGCCGGAGCCACCTGCTCGCCTCGCCGGAACCACCTGCCGGGCCCAGCGGAAGCACCTGCCGAGCGCGCCGGAGCCACCTGCTCGCCTCGCCGGAACCACGTGCCGGGCCCTAACCCTAACCCTAACCCTAACCCTATCCCCAAACCCTAACCCTAACCCTAACCCCTAACCCTAAGCCTAACCCTAAACCCTAACCCAACCGTAACCCTAACCCTAACCCTACCCCTAACCCTAACCCCTAACCCCAAACCCTAAACCCTAACCCTAACCGTAACCCTAACCCTATCCCTAACCCTAACCTGACGGACAGGCTGGAACCAGCTGCTCAACTCGCCGGAACCACCTGCCAGACATGCCAGAACCACCTGCCGAGCACGCCGGAGCCACCTGCTGGACTCACCAGAACCACCCGCCTGACAGGCCAAAATCAACAGCTGGCTATGAGAGAACCACCTGGCAGACAATCCGCAATAACCTGCCAGGCATGCAGGAACCACCTCTCAGACGTAAGAGAACCACGTGCCGGACACGCTGGAACCACGTCCTGGACAGACTGGAACCACCTGCCGGACATGCCTGGACCACCTGCCGAGCACGCCGGAACCACCTGCTCGACTCGCAGGACCCATGTGCCAGACACGCCAAAATGAACTGCCGGCTACACCAGAACCACTTACCGGACACTCCGGAATAACCTGCCCGGCATGCCAGAACCACCTCTCAGAAGTGCCAGAAGCACGTGCTGGACATGCCGGAACAACCTATCGGACAGAACGGAACAACCTGCCGGACACACCAAAATCACCTGCGGGCTACGCCAGAACCACTTGGAGGACTCTCCGGGAAAACCTGCCGGGCATGCTGGAACCACCTCTCAGACGTGCCTGAACCACGTGGCGGACACTCCGCAAACGCATGTCGGGCCGGCCGGAACCACCTCTCAGACGTGCCAGAACCTCATGCCGGACACCCCAGAACCACCTGCTGGACAGACCGGAAACACCTGCCGGACACGCCGGAACCACATGTTCGACTCGCTGGAACCACATTCTGGACATGGCAAAATCACCTGCCGCCTATGCCAGAACCGCTTGGCGAACACTCCGGAATCACCTGTCAGGCATGCCGGAACCACCTCTCAGACCTGCCAGAACCACATGCCAATGACACCGGAAGCACCTGCCGAGCATGCCGGAAGCACCTGCTCGACTCGCCAGAACCACCTGTCGGACACGCCAAAATCACCTGCCGGCTACGCCACAGCCAGTTGGTGAACACTCCGGAAACACCTGCCGGGCTGGCTGGAACCACCTGCCAGCTACGCCAGAACCACTTGGCGGAGACTCCAGAAACACCTGTTGGGCCAGCCGGAACCACCTCTCAGACGTGCCAGAACCATGTGCCTGAGATGCTGGAACCACACCCCGAACAGACCGAAACCACCTGCCAGACCCAACTGAACCACGTGCCGAGCACGCAGGAACAACCTGCTCGCCTCGCCGGAACCACCTGCCGGGCGCAGCGGAAGCACCTGCCGAGCGCGCCGGAGCCACCTGCTCGCCTCGCCGGAACCACCTGCCGGGCCCAGCGGAAGCACGTGCCGAGCGCGCCGGAGCCACCTGCTCGCCTCGCCGGAACCACCTGCCGGGCCCAGCGGAAGCACCTGCCGAGCGCGCCGGAGCCACCTGCTCGCCTCGCCGGAACCACGTGCCGGGCCCTAACCCTAACCCTAACCCTAACCCTATCCCCAAACCCTAACCCTAACCCTAACCCCTAACCCTAAGCCTAACCCTAAACCCTAACCCAACCGTAACCCTAACCCTAACCCTACCCCTAACCCTAACCCCTAACCCCAAACCCTAAACCCTAACCCTAACCGTAACCCTAACCCTATCCCTAACCCTAACCTGACGGACAGGCTGGAACCAGCTGCTCAACTCGCCGGAACCACCTGCCAGACATGCCAGAACCACCTGCCGAGCACGCCGGAGCCACCTGCTGGACTCACCAGAACCACCCGCCTGACAGGCCAAAATCAACAGCTGGCTATGAGAGAACCACCTGGCAGACAATCCGCAATAACCTGCCAGGCATGCAGGAACCACCTCTCAGACGTAAGAGAACCACGTGCCGGACACGCTGGAACCACGTCCTGGACAGACTGGAACCACCTGCCGGACATGCCTGGACCACCTGCCGAGCACGCCGGAACCACCTGCTCGACTCGCAGGACCCATGTGCCAGACACGCCAAAATGAACTGCCGGCTACACCAGAACCACTTACCGGACACTCCGGAATAACCTGCCCGGCATGCCAGAACCACCTCTCAGAAGAGCCAGAAGCACGTGCTGGACATGCCGGAACAACCTATCGGACAGAAAGGAACAACCTGCCGGACACACCAAAATCACCTGCGGGCTACGCCAGAACCACTTGGAGGACTCTCCGGGAAAACCTGCCGGGCATGCTGGAACCACCTCTCAGACGTGCCTGAACCACGTGGCGGACACTCCGCAAACGCATGTCGGGCCGGCCGGAACCACCTCTCAGACGTGCCAGAACCTCATGCCGGACACCCCAGAACCACCTGCTGGACAGACCGGAAACACCTGCCGGACACGCCGGAACCACATGTTCGACTCGCTGGAACCACATTCTGGACATGGCAAAATCACCTGCCGCCTATGCCAGAACCGCTTGGCGAACACTCCGGAATCACCTGTCAGGCATGCCGGAACCACCTCTCAGACCTGCCAGAACCACATGCCAATGACACCGGAAGCACCTGCCGAGCATGCCGGAAGCACCTGCTCGACTCGCCAGAACCACCTGTCGGACACGCCAAAATCACCTGCCGGCTACGCCACAGCCAGTTGGTGAACACTCCGGAAACACCTGCCGGGCTGGCTGGAACCACCTGCCAGCTACGCCAGAACCACTTGGCGGAGACTCCAGAAACACCTGTTGGGCCAGCCGGAACCACCTCTCAGACGTGCCAGAACCATGTGCCTGAGATGCTGGAACCACACCCCGAACAGACCGAAACCACCTGCCAGACCCAACTGAACCACGTGCCGAGCACGCAGGAACAACCTGCTCGCCTCGCCGGAACCACCTGCCGGGCGCAGCGGAAGCACCTGCCGAGCGCGCCGGAGCCACCTGCTCGCCTCGCCGGAACCACCTGCCGGGCCCAGCGGAAGCACGTGCCGAGCGCGCCGGAGCCACCTGCTCGCCTCGCCGGAACCACCTGCCGGGCCCAGCGGAAGCACCTGCCGAGCGCGCCGGAGCCACCTGCTCGCCTCGCCGGAACCACGTGCCGGGCCCTAACCCTAACCCTAACCCTAACCCTATCCCCAAACCCTAACCCTAACCCTAACCCCTAACCCTAAGCCTAACCCTAAACCCTAACCCAACCGTAACCCTAACCCTAACCCTACCCCTAACCCTAACCCCTAACCCCAAACCCTAAACCCTAACCCTAACCGTAACCCTAACCCTATCCCTAACCCTAACCTGACGGACAGGCTGGAACCAGCTGCTCAACTCGCCGGAACCACCTGCCAGACATGCCAGAACCACCTGCCGAGCACGCCGGAGCCACCTGCTGGACTCACCAGAACCACCCGCCTGACAGGCCAAAATCAACAGCTGGCTATGAGAGAACCACCTGGCAGACAATCCGCAATAACCTGCCAGGCATGCAGGAACCACCTCTCAGACGTAAGAGAACCACGTGCCGGACACGCTGGAACCACGTCCTGGACAGACTGGAACCACCTGCCGGACATGCCTGGACCACCTGCCGAGCACGCCGGAACCACCTGCTCGACTCGCAGGACCCATGTGCCAGACACGCCAAAATGAACTGCCGGCTACACCAGAACCACTTACCGGACACTCCGGAATAACCTGCCCGGCATGCCAGAACCACCTCTCAGAAGTGCCAGAAGCACGTGCTGGACATGCCGGAACAACCTATCGGACAGAACGGAACAACCTGCCGGACACACCAAAATCACCTGCGGGCTACGCCAGAACCACTTGGAGGACTCTCCGGGAAAACCTGCCGGGCATGCTGGAACCACCTCTCAGACGTGCCTGAACCACGTGGCGGACACTCCGCAAACGCATGTCGGGCCGGCCGGAACCACCTCTCAGACGTGCCAGAACCTCATGCCGGACACCCCAGAACCACCTGCTGGACAGACCGGAAACACCTGCCGGACACGCCGGAACCACATGTTCGACTCGCTGGAACCACATTCTGGACATGGCAAAATCACCTGCCGCCTATGCCAGAACCGCTTGGCGAACACTCCGGAATCACCTGTCAGGCATGCCGGAACCACCTCTCAGACCTGCCAGAACCACATGCCAATGACACCGGAAGCACCTGCCGAGCATGCCGGAAGCACCTGCTCGACTCGCCAGAACCACCTGTCGGACACGCCAAAATCACCTGCCGGCTACGCCACAGCCAGTTGGTGAACACTCCGGAAACACCTGCCGGGCTGGCTGGAACCACCTGCCAGCTACGCCAGAACCACTTGGCGGAGACTCCAGAAACACCTGTTGGGCCAGCCGGAACCACCTCTCAGACGTGCCAGAACCATGTGCCTGAGATGCTGGAACCACACCCCGAACAGACCGAAACCACCTGCCAGACCCAACTGAACCACGTGCCGAGCACGCAGGAACAACCTGCTCGCCTCGCCGGAACCACCTGCCGGGCGCAGCGGAAGCACCTGCCGAGCGCGCCGGAGCCACCTGCTCGCCTCGCCGGAACCACCTGCCGGGCCCAGCGGAAGCACGTGCCGAGCGCGCCGGAGCCACCTGCTCGCCTCGCCGGAACCACCTGCCGGGCCCAGCGGAAGCACCTGCCGAGCGCGCCGGAGCCACCTGCTCGCCTCGCCGGAACCACGTGCCGGGCCCTAACCCTAACCCTAACCCTAACCCTATCCCCAAACCCTAACCCTAACCCTAACCCCTAACCCTAAGCCTAACCCTAAACCCTAACCCAACCGTAACCCTAACCCTAACCCTACCCCTAACCCTAACCCCTAACCCCAAACCCTAAACCCTAACCCTAACCGTAACCCTAACCCTATCCCTAACCCTAACCTGACGGACAGGCTGGAACCAGCTGCTCAACTCGCCGGAACCACCTGCCAGACATGCCAGAACCACCTGCCGAGCACGCCGGAGCCACCTGCTGGACTCACCAGAACCACCCGCCTGACAGGCCAAAATCAACAGCTGGCTATGAGAGAACCACCTGGCAGACAATCCGCAATAACCTGCCAGGCATGCAGGAACCACCTCTCAGACGTAAGAGAACCACGTGCCGGACACGCTGGAACCACGTCCTGGACAGACTGGAACCACCTGCCGGACATGCCTGGACCACCTGCCGAGCACGCCGGAACCACCTGCTCGACTCGCAGGACCCATGTGCCAGACACGCCAAAATGAACTGCCGGCTACACCAGAACCACTTACCGGACACTCCGGAATAACCTGCCCGGCATGCCAGAACCACCTCTCAGAAGAGCCAGAAGCACGTGCTGGACATGCCGGAACAACCTATCGGACAGAAAGGAACAACCTGCCGGACACACCAAAATCACCTGCGGGCTACGCCAGAACCACTTGGAGGACTCTCCGGGAAAACCTGCCGGGCATGCTGGAACCACCTCTCAGACGTGCCTGAACCACGTGGCGGACACTCCGCAAACGCATGTCGGGCCGGCCGGAACCACCTCTCAGACGTGCCAGAACCTCATGCCGGACACCCCAGAACCACCTGCTGGACAGACCGGAAACACCTGCCGGACACGCCGGAACCACATGTTCGACTCGCTGGAACCACATTCTGGACATGGCAAAATCACCTGCCGCCTATGCCAGAACCGCTTGGCGAACACTCCGGAATCACCTGTCAGGCATGCCGGAACCACCTCTCAGACCTGCCAGAACCACATGCCAATGACACCGGAAGCACCTGCCGAGCATGCCGGAAGCACCTGCTCGACTCGCCAGAACCACCTGTCGGACACGCCAAAATCACCTGTCGGCTACGCCACAGCCAGTTGGTGAACACTCCGGAAACACCAGCCGGGCTGGCTGGAACCACCTGCCAGCTACGCCAGAACCACTTGGCGGAGACTCCAGAAACACCTGTTGGGCCAGCCGGAACCACCTCTCAGACGTGCCAGAACCATGTGCCTGAGATGCTGGAACCACACCCCGAACAGACCGAAACCACCTGCCAGACCCAACTGAACCACCTGCCGAGCACGCAGGAACAACCTGCTCGCCTCGCCGGAACCACCTGCCGGGCCCAGCGGAAGCACGTGCCGAGCGCGCCGGAGCCACCTGCTCGCCTCGCCGGAACCACCTGCCGGGCCCAGCGGAAGCACGTGCCGAGCGCGCCGGAGCCACCTGCTCGCCTCGCCAGAACCACCTGCCGGGCCCAGCGGAAGCACCTGCCGAGCGCGCCGGAGCCACCTGCTCGCCTCGCCGGAACCACGTGCCGGGCCCTAACCCTAACCCTAACCCTAACCCTATCCCCAAACCCTAACCCTAACCCTAACCCCTAACCCTAAGCCTAACCCTAAACCCTAACCCAACCGTAACCCTAACCCTAACCCTACCCCTAACCCTAACCCCTAACCCCAAACCCTAAACCCTAACCCTAACCGTAACCCTAACCCTATCCCTAACCCTAACCTGACGGACAGGCTGGAACCAGCTGCTCAACTCGCCGGAACCACCTGCCAGACATGCCAGAACCACCTGCCGAGCACGCCGGAGCCACCTGCTGGACTCACCAGAACCACCCGCCTGACAGGCCAAAATCAACAGCTGGCTATGAGAGAACCACCTGGCAGACAATCCGCAATAACCTGCCAGGCATGCAGGAACCACCTCTCAGACGTAAGAGAACCACGTGCCGGACACGCTGGAACCACGTCCTGGACAGACTGGAACCACCTGCCGGACATGCCTGGACCACCTGCCGAGCACGCCGGAACCACCTGCTCGACTCGCAGGACCCATGTGCCAGACACGCCAAAATGAACTGCCGGCTACACCAGAACCACTTACCGGACACTCCGGAATAACCTGCCCGGCACGCCAGAACCACCTCTCAGAAGTGCCAGAAGCACGTGCTGGACATGCCGGAACAACCTATCGGACAGAAAGGAACAACCTGCCGGACACACCAAAATCACCTGCGGGCTACGCCAGAACCACTTGGAGGACTCTCCGGGAAAACCTGCCGGGCATGCTGGAACCACCTCTCAGACGTGCCTGAACCACGTGGCGGACACTCCGCAAACGCATGTCGGGCCGGCCGGAACCACCTCTCAGACGTGCCAGAACCTCATGCCGGACACCCCAGAACCACCTGCTGGACAGACCGGAAACACCTGCCGGACACGCCGGAACCACATGTTCGACTCGCTGGAACCACATTCTGGACATGGCAAAATCACCTGCCGCCTATGCCAGAACCGCTTGGCGAACACTCCGGAATCACCTGTCAGGCATGCCGGAACCACCTCTCAGACCTGCCAGAACCACATGCCAATGACACCGGAAGCACCTGCCGAGCATGCCGGAAGCACCTGCTCGACTCGCCAGAACCACCTGTCGGACACGCCAAAATCACCTGCCGGCTACGCCACAGCCAGTTGGTGAACACTCCGGAAACACCTGCCGGGCTGGCTGGAACCACCTGCCAGCTACGCCAGAACCACTTGGCGGAGACTCCAGAAACACCTGTTGGGCCAGCCGGAACCACCTCTCAGACGTGCCAGAACCATGTGCCTGAGATGCTGGAACCACACCCCGAACAGACCGAAACCACCTGCCAGACCCAACTGAACCACGTGCCGAGCACGCAGGAACAACCTGCTCGCCTCGCCGGAACCACCTGCCGGGCGCAGCGGAAGCACCTGCCGAGCGCGCCGGAGCCACCTGCTCGCCTCGCCGGAACCACCTGCCGGGCCCAGCGGAAGCACGTGCCGAGCGCGCCGGAGCCACCTGCTCGCCTCGCCGGAACCACCTGCCGGGCCCAGCGGAAGCACCTGCCGAGCGCGCCGGAGCCACCTGCTCGCCTCGCCGGAACCACGTGCCGGGCCCTAACCCTAACCCTAACCCTAACCCTATCCCCAAACCCTAACCCTAACCCTAACCCCTAACCCTAAGCCTAACCCTAAACCCTAACCCAACCGTAACCCTAACCCTAACCCTACCCCTAACCCTAACTCCTAACCCCAAACCCTAAACCCTAACCCTAACCGTAACCCTAACCCTATCCCTAACCCTAACCTGACGGACAGGCTGGAACCAGCTGCTCAACTCGCCGGAACCACCTGCCAGACATGCCAGAACCACCTGCCGAGCACGCCGGAGCCACCTGCTGGACTCACCAGAACCACCCGCCTGACAGGCCAAAATCAACAGCTGGCTATGAGAGAACCACCTGGCAGACAATCCGCAATAACCTGCCAGGCATGCAGGAACCACCTCTCAGACGTAAGAGAACCACGTGCCGGACACGCTGGAACCACGTCCTGGACAGACTGGAACCACCTGCCGGACATGCCTGGACCACCTGCCGAGCACGCCGGAACCACCTGCTCGACTCGCAGGACCCATGTGCCAGACACGCCAAAATGAACTGCCGGCTACACCAGAACCACTTACCGGACACTCCGGAATAACCTGCCCGGCATGCCAGAACCACCTCTCAGAAGAGCCAGAAGCACGTGCTGGACATGCCGGAACAACCTATCGGACAGAAAGGAACAACCTGCCGGACACACCAAAATCACCTGCGGGCTACGCCAGAACCACTTGGAGGACTCTCCGGGAAAACCTGCCGGGCATGCTGGAACCACCTCTCAGACGTGCCTGAACCACGTGGCGGACACTCCGCAAACGCATGTCGGGCCGGCCGGAACCACCTCTCAGACGTGCCAGAACCTCATGCCGGACACCCCAGAACCACCTGCTGGACAGACCGGAAACACCTGCCGGACACGCCGGAACCACATGTTCGACTCGCTGGAACCACATTCTGGACATGGCAAAATCACCTGCCGCCTATGCCAGAACCGCTTGGCGAACACTCCGGAATCACCTGTCAGGCATGCCGGAACCACCTCTCAGACCTGCCAGAACCACATGCCAATGACACCGGAAGCACCTGCCGAGCATGCCGGAAGCACCTGCTCGACTCGCCAGAACCACCTGTCGGACACGCCAAAATCACCTGTCGGCTACGCCACAGCCAGTTGGTGAACACTCCGGAAACACCAGCCGGGCTGGCTGGAACCACCTGCCAGCTACGCCAGAACCACTTGGCGGAGACTCCAGAAACACCTGTTGGGCCAGCCGGAACCACCTCTCAGACGTGCCAGAACCATGTGCCTGAGATGCTGGAACCACACCCCGAACAGACCGAAACCACCTGCCAGACCCAACTGAACCACCTGCCAAGCACGCAGGAACAACCTGCTCGCCTCGCCGGAACCACCTGCCGGGCGCAGCGGAAGCACCTGCCGAGCGCGCCGGAGCCACCTGCTCGCCTCGCCGGAACCACCTGCCGGGCGCAGCGGAAGCACCTGCCGAGCGCGCCGGAGCCACCTGCTCGCCTCGCCGGAACCACCTGCCGGGCCCAGCGGAAGCACGTGCCGAGCGCGCCGGAGCCACCTGCTCGCCTCGCCGGAACCACCTGCCGGGCCCAGCGGAAGCACCTGCCGAGCGCGCCGGAGCCACCTGCTCGCCTCGCCGGAACCACGTGCCGGGCCCTAACCCTAACCCTAACCCTAACCCTATCCCCAAACCCTAACCCTAACCCTAACCCCTAACCCAACCGTAACTCTAACCCTAACCCTACCCCTAACCCTAACCCCTAACCCCAAACCCTAAACCCTAACCCTAACCGTAACCCTAACCCTATCCCTAACCCTAACCTGACGGACAGGCTGGAACCAGCTGCTCAACTCGCCGGAACCACCTGCCAGACATGCCAGAACCACCTGCCGAGCACGCCGGAGCCACCTGCTGGACTCACCAGAACCACCCGCCTGACAGGCCAAAATCAACAGCTGGCTATGAGAGAACCACCTGGCAGACAATCCGCAATAACCTGCCAGGCATGCAGGAACCACCTCTCAGACGTAAGAGAACCACGTGCCGGACACGCTGGAACCACGTCCTGGACAGACTGGAACCACCTGCCGGACATGCCTGGACCACCTGCCGAGCACGCCGGAACCACCTGCTCGACTCGCAGGACCCATGTGCCAGACACGCCAAAATGAACTGCCGGCTACACCAGAACCACTTACCGGACACTCCGGAATAACCTGCCCGGCACGCCAGAACCACCTCTCAGAAGTGCCAGAAGCACGTGCTGGACATGCCGGAACAACCTATCGGACAGAAAGGAACAACCTGCCGGACACACCAAAATCACCTGCGGGCTACGCCAGAACCACTTGGAGGACTCTCCGGGAAAACCTGCCGGGCATGCTGGAACCACCTCTCAGACGTGCCTGAACCACGTGGCGGACACTCCGCAAACGCATGTCGGGCCGGCCGGAACCACCTCTCAGACGTGCCAGAACCTCATGCCGGACACCCCAGAACCACCTGCTGGACAGACCGGAAACACCTGCCGGACACGCCGGAACCACATGTTCGACTCGCTGGAACCACATTCTGGACATGGCAAAATCACCTGCCGCCTATGCCAGAACCGCTTGGCGAACACTCCGGAATCACCTGTCAGGCATGCCGGAACCACCTCTCAGACCTGCCAGAACCACATGCCAATGACACCGGAAGCACCTGCCGAGCATGCCGGAAGCACCTGCTCGACTCGCCAGAACCACCTGTTGGACACGCCAAAATCACCTGCCGGCTACGCCACAGCCAGTTGGTGAACACTCCGGAAACACCTGCCGGGCTGGCTGGAACCACCTGCCAGCTACGCCAGAACCACTTGGCGGAGACTCCAGAAACACCTGTTGGGCCAGCCGGAACCACCTCTCAGACGTGCCAGAACCATGTGCCTGAGATGCTGGAACCACACCCCGAACAGACCGAAACCACCTGCCAGACCCAACTGAACCACGTGCCGAGCACGCAGGAACAACCTGCTCGCCTCGCCGGAACCACCTGCCGGGCGCAGCGGAAGCACCTGCCGAGCGCGCCGGAGCCACCTGCTCGCCTCGCCGGAACCACCTGCCGGGCCCAGCGGAAGCACGTGCCGAGCGCGCCGGAGCCACCTGCTCGCCTCGCCGGAACCACCTGCCGGGCCCAGCGGAAGCACCTGCCGAGCGCGCCGGAGCCACCTGCTCGCCTCGCCGGAACCACGTGCCGGGCCCTAACCCTAACCCTAACCCTAACCCTATCCCCAAACCCTAACCCTAACCCTAACCCCTAACCCTAAGCCTAACCCTAAACCCTAACCCAACCGTAACCCTAACCCTAACCCTACCCCTAACCCTAACCCCTAACCCCAAACCCTAAACCCTAACCCTAACCGTAACCCTAACCCTATCCCTAACCCTAACCTGACGGACAGGCTGGAACCAGCTGCTCAACTCGCCGGAACCACCTGCCAGACATGCCAGAACCACCTGCCGAGCACGCCGGAGCCACCTGCTGGACTCACCAGAACCACCCGCCTGACAGGCCAAAATCAACAGCTGGCTATGAGAGAACCACCTGGCAGACAATCCGCAATAACCTGCCAGGCATGCAGGAACCACCTCTCAGACGTAAGAGAACCACGTGCCGGACACGCTGGAACCACGTCCTGGACAGACTGGAACCACCTGCCGGACATGCCTGGACCACCTGCCGAGCACGCCGGAACCACCTGCTCGACTCGCAGGACCCATGTGCCAGACACGCCAAAATGAACTGCCGGCTACACCAGAACCACTTACCGGACACTCCGGAATAACCTGCCCGGCATGCCAGAACCACCTCTCAGAAGTGCCAGAAGCACGTGCTGGACATGCCGGAACAACCTATCGGACAGAAAGGAACAACCTGCCGGACACACCAAAATCACCTGCGGGCTACGCCAGAACCACTTGGAGGACTCTCCGGGAAAACCTGCCGGGCATGCTGGAACCACCTCTCAGACGTGCCTGAACCACGTGGCGGACACTCCGCAAACGCATGTCGGGCCGGCCGGAACCACCTCTCAGACGTGCCAGAACCTCATGCCGGACACCCCAGAACCACCTGCTGGACAGACCGGAAACACCTGCCGGACACGCCGGAACCACATGTTCGACTCGCTGGAACCACATTCTGGACATGGCAAAATCACCTGCCGCCTATGCCAGAACCGCTTGGCGAACACTCCGGAATCACCTGTCAGGCATGCCGGAACCACCTCTCAGACCTGCCAGAACCACATGCCAATGACACCGGAAGCACCTGCCGAGCATGCCGGAAGCACCTGCTCGACTCGCCAGAACCACCTGTCGGACACGCCAAAATCACCTGCCGGCTACGCCACAGCCAGTTGGTGAACACTCCGGAAACACCTGCCGGGCTGGCTGGAACCACCTGCCAGCTACGCCAGAACCACTTGGCGGAGACTCCAGAAACACCTGTTGGGCCAGCCGGAACCACCTCTCAGACGTGCCAGAACCATGTGCCTGAGATGCTGGAACCACACCCCGAACAGACCGAAACCACCTGCCAGACCCAACTGAACCACGTGCCGAGCACGCAGGAACAACCTGCTCGCCTCGCCGGAACCACCCGCCGGGCGCAGCGGAAGCACCTGCCGAGCGCGCCGGAGCCACCTGCTCGCCTCGCCGGAACCACCTGCCGGGCCCAGCGGAAGCACGTGCCGAGCGCGCCGGAGCCACCTGCTCGCCTCGCCGGAACCACCTGCCGGGCCCAGCGGAAGCACCTGCCGAGCGCGCCGGAGCCACCTGCTCGCCTCGCCGGAACCACGTGCCGGGCCCTAACCCTAACCCTAACCCTAACCCTATCCCCAAACCCTAACCCTAACCCTAACCCCTAACCCTAAGCCTAACCCTAAACCCTAACCCAACCGTAACCCTAACCCTAACCCTACCCCTAACCCTAACCCCTAACCCCAAACCCTAAACCCTAACCCTAACCGTAACCCTAACCCTATCCCTAACCCTAACCTGACGGACAGGCTGGAACCAGCTGCTCAACTCGCCGGAACCACCTGCCAGACATGCCAGAACCACCTGCCGAGCACGCCGGAGCCACCTGCTGGACTCACCAGAACCACCCGCCTGACAGGCCAAAATCAACAGCTGGCTATGAGAGAACCACCTGGCAGACAATCCGCAATAACCTGCCAGGCATGCAGGAACCACCTCTCAGACGTAAGAGAACCACGTGCCGGACACGCTGGAACCACGTCCTGGACAGACTGGAACCACCTGCCGGACATGCCTGGACCACCTGCCGAGCACGCCGGAACCACCTGCTCGACTCGCAGGACCCATGTGCCAGACACGCCAAAATGAACTGCCGGCTACACCAGAACCACTTACCGGACACTCCGGAATAACCTGCCCGGCATGCCAGAACCACCTCTCAGAAGTGCCAGAAGCACGTGCTGGACATGCCGGAACAACCTATCGGACAGAAAGGAACAACCTGCCGGACACACCAAAATCACCTGCGGGCTACGCCAGAACCACTTGGAGGACTCTCCGGGAAAACCTGCCGGGCATGCTGGAACCACCTCTCAGACGTGCCTGAACCACGTGGCGGACACTCCGCAAACGCATGTCGGGCCGGCCGGAACCACCTCTCAGACGTGCCAGAACCTCATGCCGGACACCCCAGAACCACCTGCTGGACAGACCGGAAACACCTGCCGGACACGCCGGAACCACATGTTCGACTCGCTGGAACCACATTCTGGACATGGCAAAATCACCTGCCGCCTATGCCAGAACCGCTTGGCGAACACTCCGGAATCACCTGTCAGGCATGCCGGAACCACCTCTCAGACCTGCCAGAACCACATGCCAATGACACCGGAAGCACCTGCCGAGCATGCCGGAAGCACCTGCTCGACTTGCCAGAACCACCTGTCGGACACGCCAAAATCACCTGCCGGCTACGCCACAGCCAGTTGGTGAACACTCCGGAAACACCTGCCGGGCTGGCTGGAACCACCTGCCAGCTACGCCAGAACCACTTGGCGGAGACTCCAGAAACACCTGTTGGGCCAGCCGGAACCACCTCTCAGACGTGCCAGAACCATGTGCCTGAGATGCTGGAACCACACCCCGAACAGACCGAAACCACCTGCCAGACCCAACTGAACCACGTGCCGAGCACGCAGGAACAACCTGCTCGCCTCGCCGGAACCACCTGCCGGGCGCAGCGGAAGCACCTGCCGAGCGCGCCGGAGCCACCTGCTCGCCTCGCCGGAACCACCTGCCGGGCCCAGCGGAAGCACGTGCCGAGCGCGCCGGAGCCACCTGCTCGCCTCGCCGGAACCACCTGCCGGGCCCAGCGGAAGCACCTGCCGAGCGCGCCGGAGCCACCTGCTCGCCTCGCCGGAACCACGTGCCGGGCCCTAACCCTAACCCTAACCCTAACCCTATCCCCAAACCCTAACCCTAACCCTAACCCCTAACCCTAAGCCTAACCCTAAACCCTAACCCAACCGTAACCCTAACCCTAACCCTACCCCTAACCCTAACCCCTAACCCCAAACCCTAAACCCTAACCCTAACCGTAACCCTAACCCTATCCCTAACCCTAACCTGACGGACAGGCTGGAACCAGCTGCTCAACTCGCCGGAACCACCTGCCAGACATGCCAGAACCACCTGCCGAGCACGCCGGAGCCACCTGCTGGACTCACCAGAACCACCCGCCTGACAGGCCAAAATCAACAGCTGGCTATGAGAGAACCACCTGGCAGACAATCCGCAATAACCTGCCAGGCATGCAGGAACCACCTCTCAGACGTAAGAGAACCACGTGCCGGACACGCTGGAACCACGTCCTGGACAGACTGGAACCACCTGCCGGACATGCCTGGACCACCTGCCGAGCACGCCGGAACCACCTGCTCGACTCGCAGGACCCATGTGCCAGACACGCCAAAATGAACTGCCGGCTACACCAGAACCACTTACCGGACACTCCGGAATAACCTGCCCGGCATGCCAGAACCACCTCTCAGAAGTGCCAGAAGCACGTGCTGGACATGCCGGAACAACCTATCGGACAGAAAGGAACAACCTGCCGGACACACCAAAATCACCTGCGGGCTACGCCAGAACCACTTGGAGGACTCTCCGGGAAAACCTGCCGGGCATGCTGGAACCACCTCTCAGACGTGCCTGAACCACGTGGCGGACACTCCGCAAACGCATGTCGGGCCGGCCGGAACCACCTCTCAGACGTGCCAGAACCTCATGCCGGACACCCCAGAACCACCTGCTGGACAGACCGGAAACACCTGCCGGACACGCCGGAACCACATGTTCGACTCGCTGGAACCACATTCTGGACATGGCAAAATCACCTGCCGCCTATGCCAGAACCGCTTGGCGAACACTCCGGAATCACCTGTCAGGCATGCCGGAACCACCTCTCAGACCTGCCAGAACCACATGCCAATGACACCGGAAGCACCTGCCGAGCATGCCGGAAGCACCTGCTCGACTCGCCAGAACCACCTGTCGGACACGCCAAAATCACCTGCCGGCTACGCCACAGCCAGTTGGTGAACACTCCGGAAACACCTGCCGGGCTGGCTGGAACCACCTGCCAGCTACGCCAGAACCACTTGGCGGAGACTCCAGAAACACCTGTTGGGCCAGCCGGAACCACCTCTCAGACGTGCCAGAACCATGTGCCTGAGATGCTGGAACCACACCCCGAACAGACCGAAACCACCTGCCAGACCCAACTGAACCACGTGCCGAGCACGCAGGAACAACCTGCTCGCCTCGCCGGAACCACCTGCCGGGCGCAGCGGAAGCACCTGCCGAGCGCGCCGGAGCCACCTGCTCGCCTCGCCGGAACCACCTGCCGGGCCCAGCGGAAGCACGTGCCGAGCGCGCCGGAGCCACCTGCTCGCCTCGCCGGAACCACCTGCCGGGCCCAGCGGAAGCACCTGCCGAGCGCGCCGGAGCCACCTGCTCGCCTCGCCGGAACCACGTGCCGGGCCCTAACCCTAACCCTAACCCTAACCCTATCCCCAAACCCTAACCCTAACCCTAACCCCTAACCCTAAGCCTAACCCTAAACCCTAACCCAACCGTAACCCTAACCCTAACCCTACCCCTAACCCTAACCCCTAACCCCAAACCCTAAACCCTAACCCTAACCGTAACCCTAACCCTATCCCTAACCCTAACCTGACGGACAGGCTGGAACCAGCTGCTCAACTCGCCGGAACCACCTGCCAGACATGCCAGAACCACCTGCCGAGCACGCCGGAGCCACCTGCTGGACTCACCAGAACCACCCGCCTGACAGGCCAAAATCAACAGCTGGCTATGAGAGAACCACCTGGCAGACAATCCGCAATAACCTGCCAGGCATGCAGGAACCACCTCTCAGACGTAAGAGAACCACGTGCCGGACACGCTGGAACCACGTCCTGGACAGACTGGAACCACCTGCCGGACATGCCTGGACCACCTGCCGAGCACGCCGGAACCACCTGCTCGACTCGCAGGACCCATGTGCCAGACACGCCAAAATGAACTGCCGGCTACACCAGAACCACTTACCGGACACTCCGGAATAACCTGCCCGGCATGCCAGAACCACCTCTCAGAAGTGCCAGAAGCACGTGCTGGACATGCCGGAACAACCTATCGGACAGAAAGGAACAACCTGCCGGACACACCAAAATCACCTGCGGGCTACGCCAGAACCACTTGGAGGACTCTCCGGGAAAACCTGCCGGGCATGCTGGAACCACCTCTCAGACGTGCCTGAACCACGTGGCGGACACTCCGCAAACGCATGTCGGGCCGGCCGGAACCACCTCTCAGACGTGCCAGAACCTCATGCCGGACACCCCAGAACCACGTGCTGGACAGACCGGAAACACCTGCCGGACACGCCGGAACCACATGTTCGACTCGCTGGAACCACATTCTGGACATGGCAAAATCACCTGCCGCCTATGCCAGAACCGCTTGGCGAACACTCCGGAATCACCTGTCAGGCATGCCGGAACCACCTCTCAGACCTGCCAGAACCACATGCCAATGACACCGGAAGCACCTGCCGAGCATGCCGGAAGCACCTGCTCGACTCGCCAGAACCACCTGTCGGACACGCCAAAATCACCTGCCGGCTACGCCACAGCCAGTTGGTGAACACTCCGGAAACACCTGCCGGGCTGGCTGGAACCACCTGCCAGCTACGCCAGAACCACTTGGCGGAGACTCCAGAAACACCTGTTGGGCCAGCCGGAACCACCTCTCAGACGTGCCAGAACCATGTGCCTGAGATGCTGGAACCACACCCCGAACAGACCGAAACCACCTGCCAGACCCAACTGAACCACGTGCCGAGCACGCAGGAACAACCTGCTCGCCTCGCCGGAACCACCTGCCGGGCGCAGCGGAAGCACCTGCCGAGCGCGCCGGAGCCACCTGCTCGCCTCGCCGGAACCACCTGCCGGGCCCAGCGGAAGCACGTGCCGAGCGCGCCGGAGCCACCTGCTCGCCTCGCCGGAACCACCTGCCGGGCCCAGCGGAAGCACCTGCCGAGCGCGCCGGAGCCACCTGCTCGCCTCGCCGGAACCACGTGCCGGGCCCTAACCCTAACCCTAACCCTAACCCTATCCCCAAACCCTAACCCTAACCCTAACCCCTAACCCTAAGCCTAACCCTAAACCCTAACCCAACCGTAACCCTAACCCTAACCCTACCCCTAACCCTAACCCCTAACCCCAAACCCTAAACCCTAACCCTAACCGTAACCCTAACCCTATCCCTAACCCTAACCTGACGGACAGGCTGGAACCAGCTGCTCAACTCGCCGGAACCACCTGCCAGACATGCCAGAACCACCTGCCGAGCACGCCGGAGCCACCTGCTGGACTCACCAGAACCACCCGCCTGACAGGCCAAAATCAACAGCTGGCTATGAGAGAACCACCTGGCAGACAATCCGCAATAACCTGCCAGGCATGCAGGAACCACCTCTCAGACGTAAGAGAACCACGTGCCGGACACGCTGGAACCACGTCCTGGACAGACTGGAACCACCTGCCGGACATGCCTGGACCACCTGCCGAGCACGCCGGAACCACCTGCTCGACTCGCAGGACCCATGTGCCAGACACGCCAAAATGAACTGCCGGCTACACCAGAACCACTTACCGGACACTCCGGAATAACCTGCCCGGCATGCCAGAACCACCTCTCAGAAGTGCCAGAAGCACGTGCTGGACATGCCGGAACAACCTATCGGACAGAAAGGAACAACCTGCCGGACACACCAAAATCACCTG
This sequence comes from Equus asinus, assembly GCF_041296235.1. Classification (NCBI taxonomy): domain Eukaryota; kingdom Metazoa; phylum Chordata; class Mammalia; order Perissodactyla; family Equidae; genus Equus; species Equus asinus. The sequence continues at coordinate 33,319,988 of NC_091819.1, read as the reverse complement.
CGGGCTACGCCAGAACCACTTGGAGGACTCTCCGGGAAAACCTGCCGGGCATGCTGGAACCACCTCTCAGACGTGCCTGAACCACGTGGCGGACACTCCGCAAACGCATGTCGGGCCGGCCGGAACCACCTCTCAGACGTGCCAGAACCTCATGCCGGACACCCCAGAACCACCTGCTGGACAGACCGGAAACACCTGCCGGACACGCCGGAACCACATGTTCGACTCGCTGGAACCACATTCTGGACATGGCAAAATCACCTGCCGCCTATGCCAGAACCGCTTGGCGAACACTCCGGAATCACCTGTCAGGCATGCCGGAACCACCTCTCAGACCTGCCAGAACCACATGCCAATGACACCGGAAGCACCTGCCGAGCATGCCGGAAGCACCTGCTCGACTCGCCAGAACCACCTGTCGGACACGCCAAAATCACCTGCCGGCTACGCCACAGCCAGTTGGTGAACACTCCGGAAACACCTGCCGGGCTGGCTGGAACCACCTGCCAGCTACGCCAGAACCACTTGGCGGAGACTCCAGAAACACCTGTTGGGCCAGCCGGAACCACCTCTCAGACGTGCCAGAACCATGTGCCTGAGATGCTGGAACCACACCCCGAACAGACCGAAACCACCTGCCAGACCCAACTGAACCACGTGCCGAGCACGCAGGAACAACCTGCTCGCCTCGCCGGAACGACCTGCCGGGCGCAGCGGAAGCACCTGCCGAGCGCGCCGGAGCCACCTGCTCGCCTCGCCGGAACCACCTGCCGGGCCCAGCGGAAGCACGTGCCGAGCGCGCCGGAGCCACCTGCTCGCCTCGCCGGAACCACCTGCCGGGCCCAGCGGAAGCACCTGCCGAGCGCGCCGGAGCCACCTGCTCGCCTCGCCGGAACCACGTGCCGGGCCCTAACCCTAACCCTAACCCTAACCCTATCCCCAAACCCTAACCCTAACCCTAACCCCTAACCCTAAGCCTAACCCTAAACCCTAACCCAACCGTAACCCTAACCCTAACCCTACCCCTAACCCTAACCCCTAACCCCAAACCCTAAACCCTAACCCTAACCGTAACCCTAACCCTATCCCTAACCCTAACCTGACGGACAGGCTGGAACCAGCTGCTCAACTCGCCGGAACCACCTGCCAGACATGCCAGAACCACCTGCCGAGCACGCCGGAGCCACCTGCTGGACTCACCAGAACCACCCGCCTGACAGGCCAAAATCAACAGCTGGCTATGAGAGAACCACCTGGCAGACAATCCGCAATAACCTGCCAGGCATGCAGGAACCACCTCTCAGACGTAAGAGAACCACGTGCCGGACACGCTGGAACCACGTCCTGGACAGACTGGAACCACCTGCCGGACATGCCTGGACCACCTGCCGAGCACGCCGGAACCACCTGCTCGACTCGCAGGACCCATGTGCCAGACACGCCAAAATGAACTGCCGGCTACACCAGAACCACTTACCGGACACTCCGGAATAACCTGCCCGGCATGCCAGAACCACCTCTCAGAAGTGCCAGAAGCACGTGCTGGACATGCCGGAACAACCTATCGGACAGAAAGGAACAACCTGCCGGACACACCAAAATCACCTGCGGGCTACGCCAGAACCACTTGGAGGACTCTCCGGGAAAACCTGCCGGGCATGCTGGAACCACCTCTCAGACGTGCCTGAACCACGTGGCGGACACTCCGCAAACGCATGTCGGGCCGGCCGGAACCACCTCTCAGACGTGCCAGAACCTCATGCCGGACACCCCAGAACCACCTGCTGGACAGACCGGAAACACCTGCCGGACACGCCGGAACCACATGTTCGACTCGCTGGAACCACATTCTGGACATGGCAAAATCACCTGCCGCCTATGCCAGAACCGCTTGGCGAACACTCCGGAATCACCTGTCAGGCATGCCAGAACCACCTCTCAGACCTGCCAGAACCACATGCCAATGACACCGGAAGCACCTGCCGAGCATGCCGGAAGCACCTGCTCGACTCGCCAGAACCACCTGTCGGACACGCCAAAATCACCTGCCGGCTACGCCACAGCCAGTTGGTGAACACTCCGGAAACACCTGCCGGGCTGGCTGGAACCACCTGCCAGCTACGCCAGAACCACTTGGCGGAGACTCCAGAAACACCTGTTGGGCCAGCCGGAACCACCTCTCAGACGTGCCAGAACCATGTGCCTGAGATGCTGGAACCACACCCCGAACAGACCGAAACCACCTGCCAGACCCAACTGAACCACGTGCCGAGCACGCAGGAACAACGTGCTCGCCTCGCCGGAACGACCTGCCGGGCGCAGCGGAAGCACCTGCCGAGCGCGCCGGAGCCACCTGCTCGCCTCGCCGGAACCACCTGCCGGGCCCAGCGGAAGCACGTGCCGAGCGCGCCGGAGCCACCTGCTCGCCTCGCCGGAACCACCTGCCGGGCCCAGCGGAAGCACCTGCCGAGCGCGCCGGAGCCACCTGCTCGCCTCGCCGGAACCACGTGCCGGGCCCTAACCCTAACCCTAACCCTAACCCTATCCCCAAACCCTAACCCTAACCCTAACCCCTAACCCTAAGCCTAACCCTAAACCCTAACCCAACCGTAACCCTAACCCTAACCCTACCCCTAACCCTAACCCCTAACCCCAAACCCTAAACCCTAACCCTAACCGTAACCCTAACCCTATCCCTAACCCTAACCTGACGGACAGGCTGGAACCAGCTGCTCAACTCGCCGGAACCACCTGCCAGACATGCCAGAACCACCTGCCGAGCACGCCGGAGCCACCTGCTGGACTCACCAGAACCACCCGCCTGACAGGCCAAAATCAACAGCTGGCTATGAGAGAACCACCTGGCAGACAATCCGCAATAACCTGCCAGGCATGCAGGAACCACCTCTCAGACGTAAGAGAACCACGTGCCGGACACGCTGGAACCACGTCCTGGACAGACTGGAACCACCTGCCGGACATGCCTGGACCACCTGCCGAGCACGCCGGAACCACCTGCTCGACTCGCAGGACCCATGTGCCAGACACGCCAAAATGAACTGCCGGCTACACCAGAACCACTTACCGGACACTCCGGAATAACCTGCCCGGCATGCCAGAACCACCTCTCAGAAGTGCCAGAAGCACGTGCTGGACATGCCGGAACAACCTATCGGACAGAAAGGAACAACCTGCCGGACACACCAAAATCACCTGCGGGCTACGCCAGAACCACTTGGAGGACTCTCCGGGAAAACCTGCCGGGCATGCTGGAACCACCTCTCAGACGTGCCTGAACCACGTGGCGGACACTCCGCAAACGCATGTCGGGCCGGCCGGAACCACCTCTCAGACGTGCCAGAACCTCATGCCGGACACCCCAGAACCACCTGCTGGACAGACCGGAAACACCTGCCGGACACGCCGGAACCACATGTTCGACTCGCTGGAACCACATTCTGGACATGGCAAAATCACCTGCCGCCTATGCCAGAACCGCTTGGCGAACACTCCGGAATCACCTGTCAGGCATGCCAGAACCACCTCTCAGACCTGCCAGAACCACATGCCAATGACACCGGAAGCACCTGCCGAGCATGCCGGAAGCACCTGCTCGACTCGCCAGAACCACCTGTCGGACACGCCAAAATCACCTGCCGGCTACGCCACAGCCAGTTGGTGAACACTCCGGAAACACCTGCCGGGCTGGCTGGAACCACCTGCCAGCTACGCCAGAACCACTTGGCGGAGACTCCAGAAACACCTGTTGGGCCAGCCGGAACCACCTCTCAGACGTGCCAGAACCATGTGCCTGAGATGCTGGAACCACACCCCGAACAGACCGAAACCACCTGCCAGACCCAACTGAACCACGTGCCGAGCACGCAGGAACAACGTGCTCGCCTCGCCGGAACGACCTGCCGGGCGCAGCGGAAGCACCTGCCGAGCGCGCCGGAGCCACCTGCTCGCCTCGCCGGAACCACCTGCCGGGCCCAGCGGAAGCACGTGCCGAGCGCGCCGGAGCCACCTGCTCGCCTCGCCGGAACCACCTGCCGGGCCCAGCGGAAGCACCTGCCGAGCGCGCCGGAGCCACCTGCTCGCCTCGCCGGAACCACGTGCCGGGCCCTAACCCTAACCCTAACCCTAACCCTATCCCCAAACCCTAACCCTAACCCTAACCCCTAACCCTAAGCCTAACCCTAAACCCTAACCCAACCGTAACCCTAACCCTAACCCTACCCCTAACCCTAACCCCTAACCCCAAACCCTAAACCCTAACCCTAACCGTAACCCTAACCCTATCCCTAACCCTAACCTGACGGACAGGCTGGAACCAGCTGCTCAACTCGCCGGAACCACCTGCCAGACATGCCAGAACCACCTGCCGAGCACGCCGGAGCCACCTGCTGGACTCACCAGAACCACCCGCCTGACAGGCCAAAATCAACAGCTGGCTATGAGAGAACCACCTGGCAGACAATCCGCAATAACCTGCCAGGCATGCAGGAACCACCTCTCAGACGTAAGAGAACCACGTGCCGGACACGCTGGAACCACGTCCTGGACAGACTGGAACCACCTGCCGGACATGCCTGGACCACCTGCCGAGCACGCCGGAACCACCTGCTCGACTCGCAGGACCCATGTGCCAGACACGCCAAAATGAACTGCCGGCTACACCAGAACCACTTACCGGACACTCCGGAATAACCTGCCCGGCATGCCAGAACCACCTCTCAGAAGTGCCAGAAGCACGTGCTGGACATGCCGGAACAACCTATCGGACAGAAAGGAACAACCTGCCGGACACACCAAAATCACCTGCGGGCTACGCCAGAACCACTTGGAGGACTCTCCGGGAAAACCTGCCGGGCATGCTGGAACCACCTCTCAGACGTGCCTGAACCACGTGGCGGACACTCCGCAAACGCATGTCGGGCCGGCCGGAACCACCTCTCAGACGTGCCAGAACCTCATGCCGGACACCCCAGAACCACCTGCTGGACAGACCGGAAACACCTGCCGGACACGCCGGAACCACATGTTCGACTCGCTGGAACCACATTCTGGACATGGCAAAATCACCTGCCGCCTATGCCAGAACCGCTTGGCGAACACTCCGGAATCACCTGTCAGGCATGCCAGAACCACCTCTCAGACCTGCCAGAACCACATGCCAATGACACCGGAAGCACCTGCCGAGCATGCCGGAAGCACCTGCTCGACTCGCCAGAACCACCTGTCGGACACGCCAAAATCACCTGCCGGCTACGCCACAGCCAGTTGGTGAACACTCCGGAAACACCTGCCGGGCTGGCTGGAACCACCTGCCAGCTACGCCAGAACCACTTGGCGGAGACTCCAGAAACACCTGTTGGGCCAGCCGGAACCACCTCTCAGACGTGCCAGAACCATGTGCCTGAGATGCTGGAACCACACCCCGAACAGACCGAAACCACCTGCCAGACCCAACTGAACCACGTGCCGAGCACGCAGGAACAACCTGCTCGCCTCGCCGGAACGACCTGCCGGGCGCAGCGGAAGCACCTGCCGAGCGCGCCGGAGCCACCTGCTCGCCTCGCCGGAACCACCTGCCGGGCCCAGCGGAAGCACGTGCCGAGCGCGCCGGAGCCACCTGCTCGCCTCGCCGGAACCACCTGCCGGGCCCAGCGGAAGCACCTGCCGAGCGCGCCGGAGCCACCTGCTCGCCTCGCCGGAACCACGTGCCGGGCCCTAACCCTAACCCTAACCCTAACCCTATCCCCAAACCCTAACCCTAACCCTAACCCCTAACCCTAAGCCTAACCCTAAACCCTAACCCAACCGTAACCCTAACCCTAACCCTACCCCTAACCCTAACCCCTAACCCCAAACCCTAAACCCTAACCCTAACCGTAACCCTAACCCTATCCCTAACCCTAACCTGACGGACAGGCTGGAACCAGCTGCTCAACTCGCCGGAACCACCTGCCAGACATGCCAGAACCACCTGCCGAGCACGCCGGAGCCACCTGCTGGACTCACCAGAACCACCCGCCTGACAGGCCAAAATCAACAGCTGGCTATGAGAGAACCACCTGGCAGACAATCCGCAATAACCTGCCAGGCATGCAGGAACCACCTCTCAGACGTAAGAGAACCACGTGCCGGACACGCTGGAACCACGTCCTGGACAGACTGGAACCACCTGCCGGACATGCCTGGACCACCTGCCGAGCACGCCGGAACCACCTGCTCGACTCGCAGGACCCATGTGCCAGACACGCCAAAATGAACTGCCGGCTACACCAGAACCACTTACCGGACACTCCGGAATAACCTGCCCGGCATGCCAGAACCACCTCTCAGAAGTGCCAGAAGCACGTGCTGGACATGCCGGAACAACCTATCGGACAGAAAGGAACAACCTGCCGGACACACCAAAATCACCTGCGGGCTACGCCAGAACCACTTGGAGGACTCTCCGGGAAAACCTGCCGGGCATGCTGGAACCACCTCTCAGACGTGCCTGAACCACGTGGCGGACACTCCGCAAACGCATGTCGGGCCGGCCGGAACCACCTCTCAGACGTGCCAGAACCTCATGCCGGACACCCCAGAACCACCTGCTGGACAGACCGGAAACACCTGCCGGACACGCCGGAACCACATGTTCGACTCGCTGGAACCACATTCTGGACATGGCAAAATCACCTGCCGCCTATGCCAGAACCGCTTGGCGAACACTCCGGAATCACCTGTCAGGCATGCCAGAACCACCTCTCAGACCTGCCAGAACCACATGCCAATGACACCGGAAGCACCTGCCGAGCATGCCGGAAGCACCTGCTCGACTCGCCAGAACCACCTGTCGGACACGCCAAAATCACCTGCCGGCTACGCCACAGCCAGTTGGTGAACACTCCGGAAACACCTGCCGGGCTGGCTGGAACCACCTGCCAGCTACGCCAGAACCACTTGGCGGAGACTCCAGAAACACCTGTTGGGCCAGCCGGAACCACCTCTCAGACGTGCCAGAACCATGTGCCTGAGATGCTGGAACCACACCCCGAACAGACCGAAACCACCTGCCAGACCCAACTGAACCACGTGCCGAGCACGCAGGAACAACGTGCTCGCCTCGCCGGAACGACCTGCCGGGCGCAGCGGAAGCACCTGCCGAGCGCGCCGGAGCCACCTGCTCGCCTCGCCGGAACCACCTGCCGGGCCCAGCGGAAGCACGTGCCGAGCGCGCCGGAGCCACCTGCTCGCCTCGCCGGAACCACCTGCCGGGCCCAGCGGAAGCACCTGCCGAGCGCGCCGGAGCCACCTGCTCGCCTCGCCGGAACCACGTGCCGGGCCCTAACCCTAACCCTAACCCTAACCCTATCCCCAAACCCTAACCCTAACCCTAACCCCTAACCCTAAGCCTAACCCTAAACCCTAACCCAACCGTAACCCTAACCCTAACCCTACCCCTAACCCTAACCCCTAACCCCAAACCCTAAACCCTAACCCTAACCGTAACCCTAACCCTATCCCTAACCCTAACCTGACGGACAGGCTGGAACCAGCTGCTCAACTCGCCGGAACCACCTGCCAGACATGCCAGAACCACCTGCCGAGCACGCCGGAGCCACCTGCTGGACTCACCAGAACCACCCGCCTGACAGGCCAAAATCAACAGCTGGCTATGAGAGAACCACCTGGCAGACAATCCGCAATAACCTGCCAGGCATGCAGGAACCACCTCTCAGACGTAAGAGAACCACGTGCCGGACACGCTGGAACCACGTCCTGGACAGACTGGAACCACCTGCCGGACATGCCTGGACCACCTGCCGAGCACGCCGGAACCACCTGCTCGACTCGCAGGACCCATGTGCCAGACACGCCAAAATGAACTGCCGGCTACACCAGAACCACTTACCGGACACTCCGGAATAACCTGCCCGGCATGCCAGAACCACCTCTCAGAAGTGCCAGAAGCACGTGCTGGACATGCCGGAACAACCTATCGGACAGAAAGGAACAACCTGCCGGACACACCAAAATCACCTGCGGGCTACGCCAGAACCACTTGGAGGACTCTCCGGGAAAACCTGCCGGGCATGCTGGAACCACCTCTCAGACGTGCCTGAACCACGTGGCGGACACTCCGCAAACGCATGTCGGGCCGGCCGGAACCACCTCTCAGACGTGCCAGAACCTCATGCCGGACACCCCAGAACCACCTGCTGGACAGACCGGAAACACCTGCCGGACACGCCGGAACCACATGTTCGACTCGCTGGAACCACATTCTGGACATGGCAAAATCACCTGCCGCCTATGAAAGAACCGCTTGGCGAACACTCCGGAATCACCTGTCAGGCATGCCGGAACCACCTCTCAGACATGCCAGAACCACATGCCAATGACACCGGAAGCACCTGCCGAGCATGCCGGAAGCACCTGCTCGACTCGCCAGAACCACCTGTCGGACACGCCAAAATCACCTGCCGGCTACGCCACAGCCAGTTGGTGAACACTCCGGAAACACCTGCCGGGCTGGCTGGAACCACCTGCCAGCTACGCCAGAACCACTTGGCGGAGACTCCAGAAACACCTGTTGGGCCAGCCGGAACCACCTCTCAGACGTGCCAGAACCATGTGCCTGAGATGCTGGAACCACACCCCGAACAGACCGAAACCACCTGCCAGACCCAACTGAACCACGTGCCGAGCACGCAGGAACAACCTGCTCGCCTCGCCGGAACCACCTGCCGGGCGCAGCGGAAGCACCTGCCGAGCGCGCCGGAGCCACCTGCTCGCCTCGCCGGAACCACCTGCCGGGCCCAGCGGAAGCACCTGCCGAGCGCGCCGGAGCCACCTGCTCGCCTCGCCGGAACCACGTGCCGGGCCCTAACCCTAACCCTAACCCTAACCCTATCCCCAAACCCTAACCCTAACCCTAACCCCTAACCCTAAGCCTAACCCTAAACCCTAACCCAACCGTAACCCTAACCCTAACCCTACCCCTAACCCTAACCCCTAACCCCAAACCCTAAACCCTAACCCTAACCGTAACCCTAACCCTATCCCTAACCCTAACCTGACGGACAGGCTGGAACCAGCTGCTCAACTCGCCGGAACCACCTGCCAGACATGCCAGAACCACCTGCCGAGCACGCCGGAGCCACCTGCTGGACTCACCAGAACCACCCGCCTGACAGGCCAAAATCAACAGCTGGCTATGAGAGAACCACCTGGCAGACAATCCGCAATAACCTGCCAGGCATGCAGGAACCACCTCTCAGACGTAAGAGAACCACGTGCCGGACACGCTGGAACCACGTCCTGGACAGACTGGAACCACCTGCCGGACATGCCTGGACCACCTGCCGAGCACGCCGGAACCACCTGCTCGACTCGCAGGACCCATGTGCCAGACACGCCAAAATGAACTGCCGGCTACACCAGAACCACTTACCGGACACTCCGGAATAACCTGCCCGGCATGCCAGAACCACCTCTCAGAAGTGCCAGAAGCACGTGCTGGACATGCCGGAACAACCTATCGGACAGAAAGGAACAACCTGCCGGACACACCAAAATCACCTGCGGGCTACGCCAGAACCACTTGGAGGACTCTCCGGGAAAACCTGCCGGGCATGCTGGAACCACCTCTCAGACGTGCCTGAACCACGTGGCGGACACTCCGCAAACGCATGTCGGGCCGGCCGGAACCACCTCTCAGACGTGCCAGAACCTCATGCCGGACACCCCAGAACCACCTGCTGGACAGACCGGAAACACCTGCCGGACACGCCGGAACCACATGTTCGACTCGCTGGAACCACATTCTGGACATGGCAAAATCACCTGCCGCCTATGCCAGAACCGCTTGGCGAACACTCCGGAATCACCTGTCAGGCATGCCGGAACCACCTCTCAGACCTGCCAGAACCACATGCCAATGACACCGGAAGCACCTGCCGAGCATGCCGGAAGCACCTGCTCGACTCGCCAGAACCACCTGTCGGACACGCCAAAATCACCTGCCGGCTACGCCACAGCCAGTTGGTGAACACTCCGGAAACACCTGCCGGGCTGGCTGGAACCACCTGCCAGCTACGCCAGAACCACTTGGCGGAGACTCCAGAAACACCTGTTGGGCCAGCCGGAACCACCTCTCAGACGTGCCAGAACCATGTGCCTGAGATGCTGGAACCACACCCCGAACAGACCGAAACCACCTGCCAGACCCAACTGAACCACGTGCCGAGCACGCAGGAACAACCTGCTCGCCTCGCCGGAACCACCTGCCGGGCGCAGCGGAAGCACCTGCCGAGCGCGCCGGAGCCACCTGCTCGCCTCGCCGGAACCACCTGCCGGGCCCAGCGGAAGCACGTGCCGAGCGCGCCGGAGCCACCTGCTCGCCTCGCCGGAACCACCTGCCGGGCCCAGCGGAAGCACCTGCCGAGCGCGCCGGAGCCACCTGCTCGCCTCGCCGGAACCACGTGCCGGGCCCTAACCCTAACCCTAACCCTAACCCTATCCCCAAACCCTAACCCTAACCCTAACCCCTAACCCTAAGCCTAACCCTAAACCCTAACCCAACCGTAACCCTAACCCTAACCCTACCCCTAACCCTAACCCCTAACCCCAAACCCTAAACCCTAACCCTAACCGTAACCCTAACCCTATCCCTAACCCTAACCTGACGGACAGGCTGGAACCAGCTGCTCAACTCGCCGGAACCACCTGCCAGACATGCCAGAACCACCTGCCGAGCACGCCGGAGCCACCTGCTGGACTCACCAGAACCACCCGCCTGACAGGCCAAAATCAACAGCTGGCTATGAGAGAACCACCTGGCAGACAATCCGCAATAACCTGCCAGGCATGCAGGAACCACCTCTCAGACGTAAGAGAACCACGTGCCGGACACGCTGGAACCACGTCCTGGACAGACTGGAACCACCTGCCGGACATGCCTGGACCACCTGCCGAGCACGCCGGAACCACCTGCTCGACTCGCAGGACCCATGTGCCAGACACGCCAAAATGAACTGCCGGCTACACCAGAACCACTTACCGGACACTCCGGAATAACCTGCCCGGCATGCCAGAACCACCTCTCAGAAGTGCCAGAAGCACGTGCTGGACATGCCGGAACAACCTATCGGACAGAAAGGAACAACCTGCCGGACACACCAAAATCACCTGCGGGCTACGCCAGAACCACTTGGAGGACTCTCCGGGAAAACCTGCCGGGCATGCTGGAACCACCTCTCAGACGTGCCTGAACCACGTGGCGGACACTCCGCAAACGCATGTCGGGCCGGCCGGAACCACCTCTCAGACGTGCCAGAACCTCATGCCGGACACCCCAGAACCACCTGCTGGACAGACCGGAAACACCTGCCGGACACGCCGGAACCACATGTTCGACTCGCTGGAACCACATTCTGGACATGGCAAAATCACCTGCCGCCTATGCCAGAACCGCTTGGCGAACACTCCGGAATCACCTGTCAGGCATGCCGGAACCACCTCTCAGACCTGCCAGAACCACATGCCAATGACACCGGAAGCACCTGCCGAGCATGCCGGAAGCACCTGCTCGACTCGCCAGAACCACCTGTCGGACACGCCAAAATCACCTGCCGGCTACGCCACAGCCAGTTGGTGAACACTCCGGAAACACCTGCCGGGCTGGCTGGAACCACCTGCCAGCTACGCCAGAACCACTTGGCGGAGACTCCAGAAACACCTGTTGGGCCAGCCGGAACCACCTCTCAGACGTGCCAGAACCATGTGCCTGAGATGCTGGAACCACACCCCGAACAGACCGAAACCACCTGCCAGACCCAACTGAACCACGTGCCGAGCACGCAGGAACAACCTGCTCGCCTCGCCGGAACCACCTGCCGGGCGCAGCGGAAGCACCTGCCGAGCGCGCCGGAGCCACCTGCTCGCCTCGCCGGAACCACCTGCCGGGCCCAGCGGAAGCACGTGCCGAGCGCGCCGGAGCCACCTGCTCGCCTCGCCGGAACCACCTGCCGGGCCCAGCGGAAGCACCTGCCGAGCGCGCCGGAGCCACCTGCTCGCCTCGCCGGAACCACGTGCCGGGCCCTAACCCTAACCCTAACCCTAACCCTATCCCCAAACCCTAACCCTAACCCTAACCCCTAACCCTAAGCCTAACCCTAAACCCTAACCCAACCGTAACCCTAACCCTAACCCTACCCCTAACCCTAACCCCTAACCCCAAACCCTAAACCCTAACCCTAACCGTAACCCTAACCCTATCCCTAACCCTAACCTGACGGACAGGCTGGAACCAGCTGCTCAACTCGCCGGAACCACCTGCCAGACATGCCAGAACCACCTGCCGAGCACGCCGGAGCCACCTGCTGGACTCACCAGAACCACCCGCCTGACAGGCCAAAATCAACAGCTGGCTATGAGAGAACCACCTGGCAGACAATCCGCAATAACCTGCCAGGCATGCAGGAACCACCTCTCAGACGTAAGAGAACCACGTGCCGGACACGCTGGAACCACGTCCTGGACAGACTGGAACCACCTGCCGGACATGCCTGGACCACCTGCCGAGCACGCCGGAACCACCTGCTCGACTCGCAGGACCCATGTGCCAGACACGCCAAAATGAACTGCCGGCTACACCAGAACCACTTACCGGACACTCCGGAATAACCTGCCCGGCATGCCAGAACCACCTCTCAGAAGTGCCAGAAGCACGTGCTGGACATGCCGGAACAACCTATCGGACAGAAAGGAACAACCTGCCGGACACACCAAAATCACCTGCGGGCTACGCCAGAACCACTTGGAGGACTCTCCGGGAAAACCTGCCGGGCATGCTGGAACCACCTCTCAGACGTGCCTGAACCACGTGGCGGACACTCCGCAAACGCATGTCGGGCCGGCCGGAACCACCTCTCAGACGTGCCAGAACCTCATGCCGGACACCCCAGAACCACCTGCTGGACAGACCGGAAACACCTGCCGGACACGCCGGAACCACATGTTCGACTCGCTGGAACCACATTCTGGACATGGCAAAATCACCTGCCGCCTATGCCAGAACCGCTTGGCGAACACTCCGGAATCACCTGTCAGGCATGCCGGAACCACCTCTCAGACCTGCCAGAACCACATGCCAATGACACCGGAAGCACCTGCCGAGCATGCCGGAAGCACCTGCTCGACTCGCCAGAACCACCTGTCGGACACGCCAAAATCACCTGCCGGCTACGCCACAGCCAGTTGGTGAACACTCCGGAAACACCTGCCGGGCTGGCTGGAACCACCTGCCAGCTACGCCAGAACCACTTGGCGGAGACTCCAGAAACACCTGTTGGGCCAGCCGGAACCACCTCTCAGACGTGCCAGAACCATGTGCCTGAGATGCTGGAACCACACCCCGAACAGACCGAAACCACCTGCCAGACCCAACTGAACCACGTGCCGAGCACGCAGGAACAACCTGCTCGCCTCGCCGGAACCACCTGCCGGGCGCAGCGGAAGCACCTGCCGAGCGCGCCGGAGCCACCTGCTCGCCTCGCCGGAACCACCTGCCGGGCCCAGCGGAAGCACGTGCCGAGCGCGCCGGAGCCACCTGCTCGCCTCGCCGGAACCACCTGCCGGGCCCAGCGGAAGCACCTGCCGAGCGCGCCGGAGCCACCTGCTCGCCTCGCCGGAACCACGTGCCGGGCCCTAACCCTAACCCTAACCCTAACCCTATCCCCAAACCCTAACCCTAACCCTAACCCCTAACCCTAAGCCTAACCCTAAACCCTAACCCAACCGTAACCCTAACCCTAACCCTACCCCTAACCCTAACCCCTAACCCCAAACCCTAAACCCTAACCCTAACCGTAACCCTAACCCTATCCCTAACCCTAACCTGACGGACAGGCTGGAACCAGCTGCTCAACTCGCCGGAACCACCTGCCAGACATGCCAGAACCACCTGCCGAGCACGCCGGAGCCACCTGCTGGACTCACCAGAACCACCCGCCTGACAGGCCAAAATCAACAGCTGGCTATGAGAGAACCACCTGGCAGACAATCCGCAATAACCTGCCAGGCATGCAGGAACCACCTCTCAGACGTAAGAGAACCACGTGCCGGACACGCTGGAACCACGTCCTGGACAGACTGGAACCACCTGCCGGACATGCCTGGACCACCTGCCGAGCACGCCGGAACCACCTGCTCGACTCGCAGGACCCATGTGCCAGACACGCCAAAATGAACTGCCGGCTACACCAGAACCACTTACCGGACACTCCGGAATAACCTGCCCGGCATGCCAGAACCACCTCTCAGAAGTGCCAGAAGCACGTGCTGGACATGCCGGAACAACCTATCGGACAGAAAGGAACAACCTGCCGGACACACCAAAATCACCTGCGGGCTACGCCAGAACCACTTGGAGGACTCTCCGGGAAAACCTGCCGGGCATGCTGGAACCACCTCTCAGACGTGCCTGAACCACGTGGCGGACACTCCGCAAACGCATGTCGGGCCGGCCGGAACCACCTCTCAGACGTGCCAGAACCTCATGCCGGACACCCCAGAACCACCTGCTGGACAGACCGGAAACACCTGCCGGACACGCCGGAACCACATGTTCGACTCGCTGGAACCACATTCTGGACATGGCAAAATCACCTGCCGCCTATGCCAGAACCGCTTGGCGAACACTCCGGAATCACCTGTCAGGCATGCCGGAACCACCTCTCAGACCTGCCAGAACCACATGCCAATGACACCGGAAGCACCTGCCGAGCATGCCGGAAGCACCTGCTCGACTCGCCAGAACCACCTGTCGGACACGCCAAAATCACCTGCCGGCTACGCCACAGCCAGTTGGTGAACACTCCGGAAACACCTGCCGGGCTGGCTGGAACCACCTGCCAGCTACGCCAGAACCACTTGGCGGAGACTCCAGAAACACCTGTTGGGCCAGCCGGAACCACCTCTCAGACGTGCCAGAACCATGTGCCTGAGATGCTGGAACCACACCCCGAACAGACCGAAACCACCTGCCAGACCCAACTGAACCACGTGCCGAGCACGCAGGAACAACCTGCTCGCCTCGCCGGAACCACCTGCCGGGCGCAGCGGAAGCACCTGCCGAGCGCGCCGGAGCCACCTGCTCGCCTCGCCGGAACCACCTGCCGGGCCCAGCGGAAGCACGTGCCGAGCGCGCCGGAGCCACCTGCTCGCCTCGCCGGAACCACCTGCCGGGCCCAGCGGAAGCACCTGCCGAGCGCGCCGGAGCCACCTGCTCGCCTCGCCGGAACCACGTGCCGGGCCCTAACCCTAACCCTAACCCTAACCCTATCCCCAAACCCTAACCCTAACCCTAACCCCTAACCCTAAGCCTAACCCTAAACCCTAACCCAACCGTAACCCTAACCCTAACCCTACCCCTAACCCTAACCCCTAACCCCAAACCCTAAACCCTAACCCTAACCGTAACCCTAACCCTATCCCTAACCCTAACCTGACGGACAGGCTGGAACCAGCTGCTCAACTCGCCGGAACCACCTGCCAGACATGCCAGAACCACCTGCCGAGCACGCCGGAGCCACCTGCTGGACTCACCAGAACCACCCGCCTGACAGGCCAAAATCAACAGCTGGCTATGAGAGAACCACCTGGCAGACAATCCGCAATAACCTGCCAGGCATGCAGGAACCACCTCTCAGACGTAAGAGAACCACGTGCCGGACACGCTGGAACCACGTCCTGGACAGACTGGAACCACCTGCCGGACATGCCTGGACCACCTGCCGAGCACGCCGGAACCACCTGCTCGACTCGCAGGACCCATGTGCCAGACACGCCAAAATGAACTGCCGGCTACACCAGAACCACTTACCGGACACTCCGGAATAACCTGCCCGGCATGCCAGAACCACCTCTCAGAAGTGCCAGAAGCACGTGCTGGACATGCCGGAACAACCTATCGGACAGAAAGGAACAACCTGCCGGACACACCAAAATCACCTGCGGGCTACGCCAGAACCACTTGGAGGACTCTCCGGGAAAACCTGCCGGGCATGCTGGAACCACCTCTCAGACGTGCCTGAACCACGTGGCGGACACTCCGCAAACGCATGTCGGGCCGGCCGGAACCACCTCTCAGACGTGCCAGAACCTCATGCCGGACACCCCAGAACCACCTGCTGGACAGACCGGAAACACCTGCCGGACACGCCGGAACCACATGTTCGACTCGCTGGAACCACATTCTGGACATGGCAAAATCACCTGCCGCCTATGCCAGAACCGCTTGGCGAACACTCCGGAATCACCTGTCAGGCATGCCGGAACCACCTCTCAGACCTGCCAGAACCACATGCCAATGACACCGGAAGCACCTGCCGAGCATGCCGGAAGCACCTGCTCGACTCGCCAGAACCACCTGTCGGACACGCCAAAATCACCTGCCGGCTACGCCACAGCCAGTTGGTGAACACTCCGGAAACACCTGCCGGGCTGGCTGGAACCACCTGCCAGCTACGCCAGAACCACTTGGCGGAGACTCCAGAAACACCTGTTGGGCCAGCCGGAA
This sequence comes from Equus asinus, assembly GCF_041296235.1. NCBI lineage: Eukaryota > Metazoa > Chordata > Mammalia > Perissodactyla > Equidae > Equus > Equus asinus. Next base: position 33,303,409 of record NC_091819.1, on the reverse strand, counting down.
CCACCTCTCAGACGTGCCAGAACCATGTGCCTGAGATGCTGGAACCACACCCCGAACAGACCGAAACCACCTGCCAGACCCAACTGAACCACGTGCCGAGCACGCAGGAACAACCTGCTCGCCTCGCCGGAACCACCTGCCGGGCGCAGCGGAAGCACCTGCCGAGCGCGCCGGAGCCACCTGCTCGCCTCGCCGGAACCACCTGCCGGGCCCAGCGGAAGCACGTGCCGAGCGCGCCGGAGCCACCTGCTCGCCTCGCCGGAACCACCTGCCGGGCCCAGCGGAAGCACCTGCCGAGCGCGCCGGAGCCACCTGCTCGCCTCGCCGGAACCACGTGCCGGGCCCTAACCCTAACCCTAACCCTAACCCTATCCCCAAACCCTAACCCTAACCCTAACCCCTAACCCTAAGCCTAACCCTAAACCCTAACCCAACCGTAACCCTAACCCTAACCCTACCCCTAACCCTAACCCCTAACCCCAAACCCTAAACCCTAACCCTAACCGTAACCCTAACCCTATCCCTAACCCTAACCTGACGGACAGGCTGGAACCAGCTGCTCAACTCGCCGGAACCACCTGCCAGACATGCCAGAACCACCTGCCGAGCACGCCGGAGCCACCTGCTGGACTCACCAGAACCACCCGCCTGACAGGCCAAAATCAACAGCTGGCTATGAGAGAACCACCTGGCAGACAATCCGCAATAACCTGCCAGGCATGCAGGAACCACCTCTCAGACGTAAGAGAACCACGTGCCGGACACGCTGGAACCACGTCCTGGACAGACTGGAACCACCTGCCGGACATGCCTGGACCACCTGCCGAGCACGCCGGAACCACCTGCTCGACTCGCAGGACCCATGTGCCAGACACGCCAAAATGAACTGCCGGCTACACCAGAACCACTTACCGGACACTCCGGAATAACCTGCCCGGCATGCCAGAACCACCTCTCAGAAGTGCCAGAAGCACGTGCTGGACATGCCGGAACAACCTATCGGACAGAAAGGAACAACCTGCCGGACACACCAAAATCACCTGCGGGCTACGCCAGAACCACTTGGAGGACTCTCCGGGAAAACCTGCCGGGCATGCTGGAACCACCTCTCAGACGTGCCTGAACCACGTGGCGGACACTCCGCAAACGCATGTCGGGCCGGCCGGAACCACCTCTCAGACGTGCCAGAACCTCATGCCGGACACCCCAGAACCACCTGCTGGACAGACCGGAAACACCTGCCGGACACGCCGGAACCACATGTTCGACTCGCTGGAACCACATTCTGGACATGGCAAAATCACCTGCCGCCTATGCCAGAACCGCTTGGCGAACACTCCGGAATCACCTGTCAGGCATGCCGGAACCACCTCTCAGACCTGCCAGAACCACATGCCAATGACACCGGAAGCACCTGCCGAGCATGCCGGAAGCACCTGCTCGACTCGCCAGAACCACCTGTCGGACACGCCAAAATCACCTGCCGGCTACGCCACAGCCAGTTGGTGAACACTCCGGAAACACCTGCCGGGCTGGCTGGAACCACCTGCCAGCTACGCCAGAACCACTTGGCGGAGACTCCAGAAACACCTGTTGGGCCAGCCGGAACCACCTCTCAGACGTGCCAGAACCATGTGCCTGAGATGCTGGAACCACACCCCGAACAGACCGAAACCACCTGCCAGACCCAACTGAACCACGTGCCGAGCACGCAGGAACAACCTGCTCGCCTCGCCGGAACCACCTGCCGGGCGCAGCGGAAGCACCTGCCGAGCGCGCCGGAGCCACCTGCTCGCCTCGCCGGAACCACCTGCCGGGCCCAGCGGAAGCACGTGCCGAGCGCGCCGGAGCCACCTGCTCGCCTCGCCGGAACCACCTGCCGGGCCCAGCGGAAGCACCTGCCGAGCGCGCCGGAGCCACCTGCTCGCCTCGCCGGAACCACGTGCCGGGCCCTAACCCTAACCCTAACCCTAACCCTATCCCCAAACCCTAACCCTAACCCTAACCCCTAACCCTAAGCCTAACCCTAAACCCTAACCCAACCGTAACCCTAACCCTAACCCTACCCCTAACCCTAACCCCTAACCCCAAACCCTAAACCCTAACCCTAACCGTAACCCTAACCCTATCCCTAACCCTAACCTGACGGACAGGCTGGAACCAGCTGCTCAACTCGCCGGAACCACCTGCCAGACATGCCAGAACCACCTGCCGAGCACGCCGGAGCCACCTGCTGGACTCACCAGAACCACCCGCCTGACAGGCCAAAATCAACAGCTGGCTATGAGAGAACCACCTGGCAGACAATCCGCAATAACCTGCCAGGCATGCAGGAACCACCTCTCAGACGTAAGAGAACCACGTGCCGGACACGCTGGAACCACGTCCTGGACAGACTGGAACCACCTGCCGGACATGCCTGGACCACCTGCCGAGCACGCCGGAACCACCTGCTCGACTCGCAGGACCCATGTGCCAGACACGCCAAAATGAACTGCCGGCTACACCAGAACCACTTACCGGACACTCCGGAATAACCTGCCCGGCATGCCAGAACCACCTCTCAGAAGTGCCAGAAGCACGTGCTGGACATGCCGGAACAACCTATCGGACAGAAAGGAACAACCTGCCGGACACACCAAAATCACCTGCGGGCTACGCCAGAACCACTTGGAGGACTCTCCGGGAAAACCTGCCGGGCATGCTGGAACCACCTCTCAGACGTGCCTGAACCACGTGGCGGACACTCCGCAAACGCATGTCGGGCCGGCCGGAACCACCTCTCAGACGTGCCAGAACCTCATGCCGGACACCCCAGAACCACCTGCTGGACAGACCGGAAACACCTGCCGGACACGCCGGAACCACATGTTCGACTCGCTGGAACCACATTCTGGACATGGCAAAATCACCTGCCGCCTATGCCAGAACCGCTTGGCGAACACTCCGGAATCACCTGTCAGGCATGCCGGAACCACCTCTCAGACCTGCCAGAACCACATGCCAATGACACCGGAAGCACCTGCCGAGCATGCCGGAAGCACCTGCTCAACTCGACAGAACCACCTGTCGGACACGCCAAAATCACCTGCCGGCTACGCCACAGCCAGTTGGTGAACACTCCGGAAACACCTGCCGGGCTGGCTGGAACCACCTGCCAGCTACGCCAGAACCACTTGGCGGAGACTCCAGAAACACCTGTTGGGCCAGCCGGAACCACCTCTCAGACGTGCCAGAACCATGTGCCTGAGATGCTGGAACCACACCCCGAACAGACCGAAACCACCTGCCAGACCCAACTGAACCACGTGCCGAGCACGCAGGAACAACCTGCTCGCCTCGCCGGAACCACCTGCCGGGCGCAGCGGAAGCACCTGCCGAGCGCGCCGGAGCCACCTGCTCGCCTCGCCGGAACCACCTGCCGGGCCCAGCGGAAGCACGTGCCGAGCGCGCCGGAGCCACCTGCTCGCCTCGCCGGAACCACCTGCCGGGCCCAGCGGAAGCACCTGCCGAGCGCGCCGGAGCCACCTGCTCGCCTCGCCGGAACCACGTGCCGGGCCCTAACCCTAACCCTAACCCTAACCCTATCCCCAAACCCTAACCCTAACCCTAACCCCTAACCCTAAGCCTAACCCTAAACCCTAACCCAACCGTAACCCTAACCCTAACCCTACCCCTAACCCTAACCCCTAACCCCAAACCCTAAACCCTAACCCTAACCGTAACCCTAACCCTATCCCTAACCCTAACCTGACGGACAGGCTGGAACCAGCTGCTCAACTCGCCGGAACCACCTGCCAGACATGCCAGAACCACCTGCCGAGCACGCCGGAGCCACCTGCTGGACTCACCAGAACCACCCGCCTGACAGGCCAAAATCAACAGCTGGCTATGAGAGAACCACCTGGCAGACAATCCGCAATAACCTGCCAGGCATGCAGGAACCACCTCTCAGACGTAAGAGAACCACGTGCCGGACACGCTGGAACCACGTCCTGGACAGACTGGAACCACCTGCCGGACATGCCTGGACCACCTGCCGAGCACGCCGGAACCACCTGCTCGACTCGCAGGACCCATGTGCCAGACACGCCAAAATGAACTGCCGGCTACACCAGAACCACTTACCGGACACTCCGGAATAACCTGCCCGGCATGCCAGAACCACCTCTCAGAAGTGCCAGAAGCACGTGCTGGACATGCCGGAACAACCTATCGGACAGAAAGGAACAACCTGCCGGACACACCAAAATCACCTGCGGGCTACGCCAGAACCACTTGGAGGACTCTCCGGGAAAACCTGCCGGGCATGCTGGAACCACCTCTCAGACGTGCCTGAACCACGTGGCGGACACTCCGCAAACGCATGTCGGGCCGGCCGGAACCACCTCTCAGACGTGCCAGAACCTCATGCCGGACACCCCAGAACCACCTGCTGGACAGACCGGAAACACCTGCCGGACACGCCGGAACCACATGTTCGACTCGCTGGAACCACATTCTGGACATGGCAAAATCACCTGCCGCCTATGCCAGAACCGCTTGGCGAACACTCCGGAATCACCTGTCAGGCATGCCGGAACCACCTCTCAGACCTGCCAGAACCACATGCCAATGACACCGGAAGCACCTGCCGAGCATGCCGGAAGCACCTGCTCAACTCGACAGAACCACCTGTCGGACACGCCAAAATCACCTGCCGGCTACGCCACAGCCAGTTGGTGAACACTCCGGAAACACCTGCCGGGCTGGCTGGAACCACCTGCCAGCTACGCCAGAACCACTTGGCGGAGACTCCAGAAACACCTGTTGGGCCAGCCGGAACCACCTCTCAGACGTGCCAGAACCATGTGCCTGAGATGCTGGAACCACACCCCGAACAGACCGAAACCACCTGCCAGACCCAACTGAACCACGTGCCGAGCACGCAGGAACAACCTGCTCGCCTCGCCGGAACCACCTGCCGGGCGCAGCGGAAGCACCTGCCGAGCGCGCCGGAGCCACCTGCTCGCCTCGCCGGAACCACCTGCCGGGCCCAGCGGAAGCACGTGCCGAGCGCGCCGGAGCCACCTGCTCGCCTCGCCGGAACCACCTGCCGGGCCCAGCGGAAGCACCTGCCGAGCGCGCCGGAGCCACCTGCTCGCCTCGCCGGAACCACGTGCCGGGCCCTAACCCTAACCCTAACCCTAACCCTATCCCCAAACCCTAACCCTAACCCTAACCCCTAACCCTAAGCCTAACCCTAAACCCTAACCCAACCGTAACCCTAACCCTAACCCTACCCCTAACCCTAACCCCTAACCCCAAACCCTAAACCCTAACCCTAACCGTAACCCTAACCCTATCCCTAACCCTAACCTGACGGACAGGCTGGAACCAGCTGCTCAACTCGCCGGAACCACCTGCCAGACATGCCAGAACCACCTGCCGAGCACGCCGGAGCCACCTGCTGGACTCACCAGAACCACCCGCCTGACAGGCCAAAATCAACAGCTGGCTATGAGAGAACCACCTGGCAGACAATCCGCAATAACCTGCCAGGCATGCAGGAACCACCTCTCAGACGTAAGAGAACCACGTGCCGGACACGCTGGAACCACGTCCTGGACAGACTGGAACCACCTGCCGGACATGCCTGGACCACCTGCCGAGCACGCCGGAACCACCTGCTCGACTCGCAGGACCCATGTGCCAGACACGCCAAAATGAACTGCCGGCTACACCAGAACCACTTACCGGACACTCCGGAATAACCTGCCCGGCATGCCAGAACCACCTCTCAGAAGTGCCAGAAGCACGTGCTGGACATGCCGGAACAACCTATCGGACAGAAAGGAACAACCTGCCGGACACACCAAAATCACCTGCGGGCTACGCCAGAACCACTTGGAGGACTCTCCGGGAAAACCTGCCGGGCATGCTGGAACCACCTCTCAGACGTGCCTGAACCACGTGGCGGACACTCCGCAAACGCATGTCGGGCCGGCCGGAACCACCTCTCAGACGTGCCAGAACCTCATGCCGGACACCCCAGAACCACCTGCTGGACAGACCGGAAACACCTGCCGGACACGCCGGAACCACATGTTCGACTCGCTGGAACCACATTCTGGACATGGCAAAATCACCTGCCGCCTATGCCAGAACCGCTTGGCGAACACTCCGGAATCACCTGTCAGGCATGCCGGAACCACCTCTCAGACCTGCCAGAACCACATGCCAATGACACCGGAAGCACCTGCCGAGCATGCCGGAAGCACCTGCTCGACTCGCCAGAACCACCTGTCGGACACGCCAAAATCACCTGCCGGCTACGCCACAGCCAGTTGGTGAACACTCCGGAAACACCTGCCGGGCTGGCTGGAACCACCTGCCAGCTACGCCAGAACCACTTGGCGGAGACTCCAGAAACACCTGTTGGGCCAGCCGGAACCACCTCTCAGACGTGCCAGAACCATGTGCCTGAGATGCTGGAACCACACCCCGAACAGACCGAAACCACCTGCCAGACCCAACTGAACCACGTGCCGAGCACGCAGGAACAACCTGCTCGCCTCGCCGGAACCACCTGCCGGGCGCAGCGGAAGCACCTGCCGAGCGCGCCGGAGCCACCTGCTCGCCTCGCCGGAACCACCTGCCGGGCCCAGCGGAAGCACGTGCCGAGCGCGCCGGAGCCACCTGCTCGCCTCGCCGGAACCACCTGCCGGGCCCAGCGGAAGCACCTGCCGAGCGCGCCGGAGCCACCTGCTCGCCTCGCCGGAACCACGTGCCGGGCCCTAACCCTAACCCTAACCCTAACCCTATCCCCAAACCCTAACCCTAACCCTAACCCCTAACCCTAAGCCTAACCCTAAACCCTAACCCAACCGTAACCCTAACCCTAACCCTACCCCTAACCCTAACCCCTAACCCCAAACCCTAAACCCTAACCCTAACCATAACCCTAACCCTATCCCTAACCCTAACCTGACGGACAGGCTGGAACCAGCTGCTCAACTCGCCGGAACCACCTGCCAGACATGCCAGAACCACCTGCCGAGCACGCCGGAGCCACCTGCTGGACTCACCAGAACCACCCGCCTGACAGGCCAAAATCAACAGCTGGCTATGAGAGAACCACCTGGCAGACAATCCGCAATAACCTGCCAGGCATGCAGGAACCACCTCTCAGACGTAAGAGAACCACGTGCCGGACACGCTGGAACCACGTCCTGGACAGACTGGAACCACCTGCCGGACATGCCTGGACCACCTGCCGAGCACGCCGGAACCACCTGCTCGACTCGCAGGACCCATGTGCCAGACACGCCAAAATGAACTGCCGGCTACACCAGAACCACTTACCGGACACTCCGGAATAACCTGCCCGGCATGCCAGAACCACCTCTCAGAAGTGCCAGAAGCACGTGCTGGACATGCCGGAACAACCTATCGGACAGAAAGGAACAACCTGCCGGACACACCAAAATCACCTGCGGGCTACGCCAGAACCACTTGGAGGACTCTCCGGGAAAACCTGCCGGGCATGCTGGAACCACCTCTCAGACGTGCCTGAACCACGTGGCGGACACTCCGCAAACGCATGTCGGGCCGGCCGGAACCACCTCTCAGACGTGCCAGAACCTCATGCCGGACACCCCAGAACCACCTGCTGGACAGACCGGAAACACCTGCCGGACACGCCGGAACCACATGTTCGACTCGCTGGAACCACATTCTGGACATGGCAAAATCACCTGCCGCCTATGCCAGAACCGCTTGGCGAACACTCCGGAATCACCTGTCAGGCATGCCGGAACCACCTCTCAGACATGCCAGAACCACATGCCAATGACACCGGAAGCACCTGCCGAGCATGCCGGAAGCACCTGCTCGACTCGCCAGAACCACCTGTCGGACACGCCAAAATCACCTGCCGGCTACGCCACAGCCAGTTGGTGAACACTCCGGAAACACCTGCCGGGCTGGCTGGAACCACCTGCCAGCTACGCCAGAACCACTTGGCGGAGACTCCAGAAACACCTGTTGGGCCAGCCGGAACCACCTCTCAGACGTGCCAGAACCATGTGCCTGAGATGCTGGAACCACACCCCGAACAGACCGAAACCACCTGCCAGACCCAACTGAACCACGTGCCGAGCACGCAGGAACAACCTGCTCGCCTCGCCGGAACCACCTGCCGGGCGCAGCGGAAGCACCTGCCGAGCGCGCCGGAGCCACCTGCTCGCCTCGCCGGAACCACCTGCCGGGCCCAGCGGAAGCACGTGCCGAGCGCGCCGGAGCCACCTGCTCGCCTCGCCGGAACCACCTGCCGGGCCCAGCGGAAGCACCTGCCGAGCGCGCCGGAGCCACCTGCTCGCCTCGCCGGAACCACCTGCCGGGCCCAGCGGAAGCACCTGCCGAGCGCGCCGGAGCCACCTGCTCGCCTCGCCGGAACCACGTGCCGGGCCCTAACCCTAACCCTAACCCTAACCCTATCCCCAAACCCTAACCCTAACCCTAACCCCTAACCCTAAGCCTAACCCTAAACCCTAACCCAACCGTAACCCTAACCCTAACCCTACCCCTAACCCTAACCCCTAACCCCAAACCCTAAACCCTAACCCTAACCGTAACCCTAACCCTATCCCTAACCCTAACCTGACGGACAGGCTGGAACCAGCTGCTCAACTCGCCGGAACCACCTGCCACACATGCCAGAACCACCTGCCGAGCACGCCGGAGCCACCTGCTGGACTCACCAGAACCACCCGCCTGACAGGCCAAAATCAACAGCTGGCTATGAGAGAACCACCTGGCAGACAATCCGCAATAACCTGCCAGGCATGCAGGAACCACCTCTCAGACGTAAGAGAACCACGTGCCGGACACGCTGGAACCACGTCCTGGACAGACTGGAACCACCTGCCGGACATGCCTGGACCACCTGCCGAGCACGCCGGAACCACCTGCTCGACTCGCAGGACCCATGTGCCAGACACGCCAAAATGAACTGCCGGCTACACCAGAACCACTTACCGGACACTCCGGAATAACCTGCCCGGCATGCCAGAACCACCTCTCAGAAGTGCCAGAAGCACGTGCTGGACATGCCGGAACAACCTATCGGACAGAAAGGAACAACCTGCCGGACACACCAAAATCACCTGCGGGCTACGCCAGAACCACTTGGAGGACTCTCCGGGAAAACCTGCCGGGCATGCTGGAACCACCTCTCAGACGTGCCTGAACCACGTGGCGGACACTCCGCAAACGCATGTCGGGCCGGCCGGAACCACCTCTCAGACGTGCCAGAACCTCATGCCGGACACCCCAGAACCACCTGCTGGACAGACCGGAAACACCTGCCGGACACGCCGGAACCACATGTTCGACTCGCTGGAACCACATTCTGGACATGGCAAAATCACCTGCCGCCTATGCCAGAACCGCTTGGCGAACACTCCGGAATCACCTGTCAGGCATGCCGGAACCACCTCTCAGACCTGCCAGAACCACATGCCAATGACACCGGAAGCACCTGCCGAGCATGCCGGAAGCACCTGCTCGACTCGCCAGAACCACCTGCCGGCTACGCCACAGCCAGTTGGTGAACACTCCGGAAACACCTGCCGGGCTGGCTGGAACCACCTGCCAGCTACGCCAGAACCACTTGGCGGAGACTCCAGAAACACCTGTTGGGCCAGCCGGAACCACCTCTCAGACGTGCCAGAACCATGTGCCTGAGATGCTGGAACCACACCCCGAACAGACCGAAACCACCTGCCAGACCCAACTGAACCACGTGCCGAGCACGCAGGAACAACCTGCTCGCCTCGCCGGAACCACCTGCCGGGCGCAGCGGAAGCACCTGCCGAGCGCGCCGGAGCCACCTGCTCGCCTCGCCGGAACCACCTGCCGGGCCCAGCGGAAGCACGTGCCGAGCGCGCCGGAGCCACCTGCTCGCCTCGCCGGAACCACCTGCCGGGCCCAGCGGAAGCACCTGCCGAGCGCGCCGGAGCCACCTGCTCGCCTCGCCGGAACCACGTGCCGGGCCCTAACCCTAACCCTAACCCTAACCCTATCCCCAAACCCTAACCCTAACCCTAACCCCTAACCCTAAGCCTAACCCTAAACCCTAACCCAACCGTAACCCTAACCCTAACCCTACCCCTAACCCTAACCCCTAACCCCAAACCCTAAACCCTAACCCTAACCGTAACCCTAACCCTATCCCTAACCCTAACCTGACGGACAGGCTGGAACCAGCTGCTCAACTCGCCGGAACCACCTGCCACACATGCCAGAACCACCTGCCGAGCACGCCGGAGCCACCTGCTGGACTCACCAGAACCACCCGCCTGACAGGCCAAAATCAACAGCTGGCTATGAGAGAACCACCTGGCAGACAATCCGCAATAACCTGCCAGGCATGCAGGAACCACCTCTCAGACGTAAGAGAACCACGTGCCGGACACGCTGGAACCACGTCCTGGACAGACTGGAACCACCTGCCGGACATGCCTGGACCACCTGCCGAGCACGCCGGAACCACCTGCTCGACTCGCAGGACCCATGTGCCAGACACGCCAAAATGAACTGCCGGCTACACCAGAACCACTTACCGGACACTCCGGAATAACCTGCCCGGCATGCCAGAACCACCTCTCAGAAGTGCCAGAAGCACGTGCTGGACATGCCGGAACAACCTATCGGACAGAAAGGAACAACCTGCCGGACACACCAAAATCACCTGCGGGCTACGCCAGAACCACTTGGAGGACTCTCCGGGAAAACCTGCCGGGCATGCTGGAACCACCTCTCAGACGTGCCTGAACCACGTGGCGGACACTCCGCAAACGCATGTCGGGCCGGCCGGAACCACCTCTCAGACGTGCCAGAACCTCATGCCGGACACCCCAGAACCACCTGCTGGACAGACCGGAAACACCTGCCGGACACGCCGGAACCACATGTTCGACTCGCTGGAACCACATTCTGGACATGGCAAAATCACCTGCCGCCTATGCCAGAACCGCTTGGCGAACACTCCGGAATCACCTGTCAGGCATGCCGGAACCACCTCTCAGACCTGCCAGAACCACATGCCAATGACACCGGAAGCACCTGCCGAGCATGCTGGAAGCACCTGCTCGACTCGCCAGAACCACCTGTCGGACACGCCAAAATCACCTGCCGGCTACGCCACAGCCAGTTGGTGAACACTCCGGAAACACCTGCCGGGCTGGCTGGAACCACCTGCCAGCTACGCCAGAACCACTTGGCGGAGACTCCAGAAACACCTGTTGGGCCAGCCGGAACCACCTCTCAGACGTGCCAGAACCATGTGCCTGAGATGCTGGAACCACACCCCGAACAGACCGAAACCACCTGCCAGACCCAACTGAACCACGTGCCGAGCACGCAGGAACAACCTGCTCGCCTCGCCGGAACCACCTGCCGGGCGCAGCGGAAGCACCTGCCGAGCGCGCCGGAGCCACCTGCTCGCCTCGCCGGAACCACCTGCCGGGCCCAGCGGAAGCACGTGCCGAGCGCGCCGGAGCCACCTGCTCGCCTCGCCGGAACCACCTGCCGGGCCCAGCGGAAGCACCTGCCGAGCGCGCCGGAGCCACCTGCTCGCCTCGCCGGAACCACGTGCCGGGCCCTAACCCTAACCCTAACCCTAACCCTATCCCCAAACCCTAACCCTAACCCTAACCCCTAACCCTAAGCCTAACCCTAAACCCTAACCCAACCGTAACCCTAACCCTAACCCTACCCCTAACCCTAAACCCTAACCCTAACCGTAACCCTAACCCTATCCCTAACCCTAACCTGACGGACAGGCTGGAACCAGCTGCTCAACTCGCCGGAACCACCTGCCAGACATGCCAGAACCACCTGCCGAGCACGCCGGAGCCACCTGCTGGACTCACCAGAACCACCCGCCTGACAGGCCAAAATCAACAGCTGGCTATGAGAGAACCACCTGGCAGACAATCCGCAATAACCTGCCAGGCATGCAGGAACCACCTCTCAGACGTAAGAGAACCACGTGCCGGACACGCTGGAACCACGTCCTGGACAGACTGGAACCACCTGCCGGACATGCCTGGACCACCTGCCGAGCACGCCGGAACCACCTGCTCGACTCGCAGGACCCATGTGCCAGACACGCCAAAATGAACTGCCGGCTACACCAGAACCACTTACCGGACACTCCGGAATAACCTGCCCGGCATGCCAGAACCACCTCTCAGAAGTGCCAGAAGCACGTGCTGGACATGCCGGAACAACCTATCGGACAGAAAGGAACAACCTGCCGGACACACCAAAATCACCTGCGGGCTACGCCAGAACCACTTGGAGGACTCTCCGGGAAAACCTGCCGGGCATGCTGGAACCACCTCTCAGACGTGCCTGAACCACGTGGCGGACACTCCGCAAACGCATGTCGGGCCGGCCGGAACCACCTCTCAGACGTGCCAGAACCTCATGCCGGACACCCCAGAACCACCTGCTGGACAGACCGGAAACACCTGCCGGACACGCCGGAACCACATGTTCGACTCGCTGGAACCACATTCTGGACATGGCAAAATCACCTGCCGCCTATGCCAGAACCGCTTGGCGAACACTCCGGAATCACCTGTCAGGCATGCCGGAACCACCTCTCAGACCTGCCAGAACCACATGCCAATGACACCGGAAGCACCTGCCGAGCATGCCGGAAGCACCTGCTCGACTCGCCAGAACCACCTGTCGGACACGCCAAAATCACCTGCCGGCTACGCCACAGCCAGTTGGTGAACACTCCGGAAACACCTGCCGGGCTGGCTGGAACCACCTGCCAGCTATGCCAGAACCACTTGGCGGAGACTCCAGAAACACCTGTTGGGCCAGCCGGAACCACCTCTCAGACGTGCCAGAACCATGTGCCTGAGATGCTGGAACCACACCCCGAACAGACCGAAACCACCTGCCAGACCCAACTGAACCACGTGCCGAGCACGCAGGAACAACCTGCTCGCCTCGCCGGAACCACCTGCCGGGCGCAGCGGAAGCACCTGCCGAGCGCGCCGGAGCCACCTGCTCGCCTCGCCGGAACCACCTGCCGGGCCCAGCGGAAGCACCTGCCGAGCGCGCCGGAGCCACCTGCTCGCCTCGCCGGAACCACGTGCCGGGCCCTAACCCTAACCCTAACCCTAACCCTATCCCCAAACCCTAACCCTAACCCTAACCCCTAACCCTAAGCCTAACCCTAAACCCTAACCCAACCGTAACCCTAACCCTAACCCTACCCCTAACCCTAACCCCTAACCCCAAACCCTAAACCCTAACCCTAACCGTAACCCTAACCCTATCCCTAACCCTAACCTGACGGACAGGCTGGAACCAGCTGCTCAACTCGCCGGAACCACCTGCCAGACATGCCAGAACCACCTGCCGAGCACGCCGGAGCCACCTGCTGGACTCACCAGAACCACCCGCCTGACAGGCCAAAATCAACAGCTGGCTATGAGAGAACCACCTGGCAGACAATCCGCAATAACCTGCCAGGCATGCAGGAACCACCTCTCAGACGTAAGAGAACCACGTGCCGGACACGCTGGAACCACGTCCTGGACAGACTGGAACCACCTGCCGGACATGCCTGGACCACCTGCCGAGCACGCCGGAACCACCTGCTCGACTCGCAGGACCCATGTGCCAGACACGCCAAAATGAACTGCCGGCTACACCAGAACCACTTACCGGACACTCCGGAATAACCTGCCCGGCATGCCAGAACCACCTCTCAGAAGTGCCAGAAGCACGTGCTGGACATGCCGGAACAACCTATCGGACAGAAAGGAATAACCTGCCGGACACACCAAAATCACCTGCGGGCTACGCCAGAACCACTTGGAGGACTCTCCGGGAAAACCTGCCGGGCATGCTGGAACCACCTCTCAGACGTGCCTGAACCACGTGGCGGACACTCCGCAAACGCATGTCGGGCCGGCCGGAACCACCTCTCAGACGTGCCAGAACCTCATGCCGGACACCCCAGAACCACCTGCTGGACAGACCGGAAACACCTGCCGGACACGCCGGAACCACATGTTCGACTCGCTGGAACCACATTCTGGACATGGCAAAATCACCTGCCGCCTATGCCAGAACCGCTTGGCGAACACTCCGGAATCACCTGTCAGGCATGCCGGAACCACCTCTCAGACCTGCCAGAACCACATGCCAATGACACCGGAAGCACCTGCCGAGCATGCCGGAAGCACCTGCTCGACTCGCCAGAACCACCTGTCGGACACGCCAAAATCACCTGCCGGCTACGCCACAGCCAGTTGGTGAACACTCCGGAAACACCTGCCGGGCTGGCTGGAACCACCTGCCAGCTACGCCAGAACCACTTGGCGGAGACTCCAGAAACACCTGTTGGGCCAGCCGGAACCACCTCTCAGACGTGCCAGAACCATGTGCCTGAGATGCTGGAACCACACCCCGAACAGACCGAAACCACCTGCCAGACCCAACTGAACCACGTGCCGAGCACGCAGGAACAACCTGCTCGCCTCGCCGGAACCACCTGCCGGGCGCAGCGGAAGCACCTGCCGAGCGCGCCGGAGCCACCTGCTCGCCTCGCCGGAACCACCTGCCGGGCCCAGCGGAAGCACCTGCCGAGCGCGCCGGAGCCACCTGCTCGCCTCGCCGGAACCACGTGCCGGGCCCTAACCCTAACCCTAACCCTAACCCTATCCCCAAACCCTAACCCTAACCCTAACCCCTAACCCTAAGCCTAACCCTAAACCCTAACCCAACCGTAACCCTAACCCTAACCCTACCCCTAACCCTAACCCCTAACCCCAAACCCTAAACCCTAACCCTAACCGTAACCCTAACCCTATCCCTAACCCTAACCTGACGGACAGGCTGGAACCAGCTGCTCAACTCGCCGGAACCACCTGCCAGACATGCCAGAACCACCTGCCGAGCACGCCGGAGCCACCTGCTGGACTCACCAGAACCACCCGCCTGACAGGCCAAAATCAACAGCTGGCTATGAGAGAACCACCTGGCAGACAATCCGCAATAACCTGCCAGGCATGCAGGAACCACCTCTCAGACGTAAGAGAACCACGTGCCGGACACGCTGGAACCACGTCCTGGACAGACTGGAACCACCTGCCGGACATGCCTGGACCACCTGCCGAGCACGCCGGAACCACCTGCTCGACTCGCAGGACCCATGTGCCAGACACGCCAAAATGAACTGCCGGCTACACCAGAACCACTTACCGGACACTCCGGAATAACCTGCCCGGCATGCCAGAACCACCTCTCAGAAGAGCCAGAAGCACGTGCTGGACATGCCGGAACAACCTATCGGACAGAAAGGAACAACCTGCCGGACACACCAAAATCACCTGCGGGCTACGCCAGAACCACTTGGAGGACTCTCCGGGAAAACCTGCCGGGCATGCTGGAACCACCTCTCAGACGTGCCTGAACCACGTGGCGGACACTCCGCAAACGCATGTCGGGCCGGCCGGAACCACCTCTCAGACGTGCCAGAACCTCATGCCGGACACCCCAGAACCACCTGCTGGACAGACCGGAAACACCTGCCGGACACGCCGGAACCACATGTTCGACTCGCTGGAACCACATTCTGGACATGGCAAAATCACCTGCCGCCTATGCCAGAACCGCTTGGCGAACACTCCGGAATCACCTGTCAGGCATGCCGGAACCACCTCTCAGACCTGCCAGAACCACATGCCAATGACACCGGAAGCACCTGCCGAGCATGCCGGAAGCACCTGCTCGACTCGCCAGAACCACCTGTCGGACACGCCAAAATCACCTGCCGGCTACGCCACAGCCAGTTGGTGAACACTCCGGAAACACCTGCCGGGCTGGCTGGAACCACCTGCCAGCTACGCCAGAACCACTTGGCGGAGACTCCAGAAACACCTGTTGGGCCAGCCGGAACCACCTCTCAGACGTGCCAGAACCATGTGCCTGAGATGCTGGAACCACACCCCGAACAGACCGAAACCACCTGCCAGACCCAACTGAACCACGTGCCGAGCACGCAGGAACAACCTGCTCGCCTCGCCGGAACCACCTGCCGGGCGCAGCGGAAGCACCTGCCGAGCGCGCCGGAGCCACCTGCTCGCCTCGCCGGAACCACCTGCCGGGCCCAGCGGAAGCACGTGCCGAGCGCGCCGGAGCCACCTGCTCGCCTCGCCGGAACCACCTGCCGGGCCCAGCGGAAGCACCTGCCGAGCGCGCCGGAGCCACCTGCTCGCCTCGCCGGAACCACGTGCCGGGCCCTAACCCTAACCCTAACCCTAACCCTATCCCCAAACCCTAACCCTAACCCTAACCCCTAACCCTAAGCCTAACCCTAAACCCTAACCCAACCGTAACCCTAACCCTAACCCTACCCCTAACCCTAACCCCTAACCACAAACCCTAAACCCTAACCCTAACCGTAACCCTAACCCTATCCCTAACCCTAACCTGACGGACAGGCTGGAACCAGCTGCTCAACTCGCCGGAACCACCTGCCAGACATGCCAGAACCACCTGCCGAGCACGCCGGAGCCACCTGCTGGACTCACCAGAACCACCCGCCTGACAGGCCAAAATCAACAGCTGGCTATGAGAGAACCACCTGGCAGACAATCCGCAATAACCTGCCAGGCATGCAGGAACCACCTCTCAGACGTAAGAGAACCACGTGCCGGACACGCTGGAACCACGTCCTGGACAGACTGGAACCACCTGCCGGACATGCCTGGACCACCTGCCGAGCACGCCGGAACCACCTGCTCGACTCGCAGGACCCATGTGCCAGACACGCCAAAATGAACTGCCGGCTACACCAGAACCACTTACCGGACACTCCGGAATAACCTGCCCGGCATGCCAGAACCACCTCTCAGAAGTGCCAGAAGCACGTGCTGGACATGCCGGAACAACCTATCGGACAGAAAGGAACAACCTGCCGGACACACCAAAATCACCTGCGGGCTACGCCAGAACCACTTGGAGGACTCTCCGGGAAAACCTGCCGGGCATGCTGGAACCACCTCTCAGACGTGCCTGAACCACGTGGCGGACACTCCGCAAACGCATGTCGGGCCGGCCGGAACCACCTCTCAGACGTGCCAGAACCTCATGCCGGACACCCCAGAACCACCTGCTGGACAGACCGGAAACACCTGCCGGACACGCCGGAACCACATGTTCGACTCGCTGGAACCACATTCTGGACATGGCAAAATCACCTGCCGCCTATGCCAGAACCGCTTGGCGAACACTCCGGAATCACCTGTCAGGCATGCCGGAACCACCTCTCAGACCTGCCAGAACCACATGCCAATGACACCGGAAGCACCTGCCGAGCATGCCGGAAGCACCTGCTCGACTCGCCAGAACCACCTGTCGGACACGCCAAAATCACCTGCCGGCTACGCCACAGCCAGTTGGTGAACACTCCGGAAACACCTGCCGGGCTGGCTGGAACCACCTGCCAGCTACGCCAGAACCACTTGGCGGAGACTCCAGAAACACCTGTTGGGACAGCCGGAACCACCTCTCAGACGTGCCAGAACCATGTGCCTGAGATGCTGGAACCACACCCCGAACAGACCGAAACCACCTGCCAGACCCAACTGAACCACGTGCCGAGCACGCAGGAACAACCTGCTCGCCTCGCCGGAACCACCTGCCGGGCGCAGCGGAAGCACCTGCCGAGCGCGCCGGAGCCACCTGCTCGCCTCGCCGGAACCACCTGCCGGGCGCAGCGGAAGCACCTGCCGAGCGCGCCGGAGCCACCTGCTCGCCTCGCCGGAACCACCTGCCGGGCCCAGCGGAAGCACGTGCCGAGCGCGCCGGAGCCACCTGCTCGCCTCGCCGGAACCACCTGCCGGGCCCAGCGGAAGCACCTGCCGAGCGCGCCGGAGCCACCTGCTCGCCTCGCCGGAACCACGTGCCGGGCCCTAACCCTAACCCTAACCCTAACCCTATCCCCAAACCCTAACCCTAACCCTAACCCCTAACCCTAAGCCTAACCCTAAACCCTAACCCAACCGTAACCCTAACCCTAACCCTACCCCTAACCCTAACCCCTAACCCCAAACCCTAAACCCTAACCCTAACCGTAACCCTAACCCTATCCCTAACCCTAACCTGACGGACAGGCTGGAACCAGCTGCTCAACTCGCCGGAACCACCTGCCAGACATGCCAGAACCACCTGCCGAGCACGCCGGAGCCACCTGCTGGACTCACCAGAACCACCCGCCTGACAGGCCAAAATCAACAGCTGGCTATGAGAGAACCACCTGGCAGACAATCCGCAATAACCTGCCAGGCATGCAGGAACCACCTCTCAGACGTAAGAGAACCACGTGCCGGACACGCTGGAACCACGTCCTGGACAGACTGGAACCACCTGCCGGACATGCCTGGACCACCTGCCGAGCACGCCGGAACCACCTGCTCGACTCGCAGGACCCATGTGCCAGACACGCCAAAATGAACTGCCGGCTACACCAGAACCACTTACCGGACACTCCGGAATAACCTGCCCGGCATGCCAGAACCACCTCTCAGAAGAGCCAGAAGCACGTGCTGGACATGCCGGAACAACCTATCGGACAGAAAGGAACAACCTGCCGGACACACCAAAATCACCTGCGGGCTACGCCAGAACCACTTGGAGGACTCTCCGGGAAAACCTGCCGGGCATGCTGGAACCACCTCTCAGACGTGCCTGAACCACGTGGCGGACACTCCGCAAACGCATGTCGGGCCGGCCGGAACCACCTCTCAGACGTGCCAGAACCTCATGCCGGACACCCCAGAACCACCTGCTGGACAGACCGGAAACACCTGCCGGACACGCCGGAACCACATGTTCGACTCGCTGGAACCACATTCTGGACATGGCAAAATCACCTGCCGCCTATGCCAGAACCGCTTGGCGAACACTCCGGAATCACCTGTCAGGCATGCCGGAACCACCTCTCAGACCTGCCAGAACCACATGCCAATGACACCGGAAGCACCTGCCGAGCATGCCGGAAGCACCTGCTCGACTCGCCAGAACCACCTGTCGGACACGCCAAAATCACCTGCCGGCTACGCCACAGCCAGTTGGTGAACACTCCGGAAACACCTGCCGGGCTGGCTGGAACCACCTGCCAGCTACGCCAGAACCACTTGGCGGAGACTCCAGAAACACCTGTTGGGCCAGCCGGAACCACCTCTCAGACGTGCCAGAACCATGTGCCTGAGATGCTGGAACCACACCCCGAACAGACCGAAACCACCTGCCAGACCCAACTGAACCACGTGCCGAGCACGCAGGAACAACCTGCTCGCCTCGCCGGAACCACCTGCCGGGCGCAGCGGAAGCACCTGCCGAGCGCGCCGGAGCCACCTGCTCGCCTCGCCGGAACCACCTGCCGGGCCCAGCGGAAGCACGTGCCGAGCGCGCCGGAGCCACCTGCTCGCCTCGCCGGAACCACCTGCCGGGCCCAGCGGAAGCACCTGCCGAGCGCGCCGGAGCCACCTGCTCGCCTCGCCGGAACCACGTGCCGGGCCCTAACCCTAACCCTAACCCTAACCCTATCCCCAAACCCTAACCCTAACCCTAACCCCTAACCCTAAGCCTAACCCTAAACCCTAACCCAACCGTAACCCTAACCCTAACCCTACCCCTAACCCTAACCCCTAACCACAAACCCTAAACCCTAACCCTAACCGTAACCCTAACCCTATCCCTAACCCTAACCTGACGGACAAGCTGGAACCAGCTGCTCAACTCGCCGGAACCACCTGCCAGACATGCCAGAACCACCTGCCGAGCACGCCGGAGCCACCTGCTGGACTCACCAGAACCACCCGCCTGACAGGCCAAAATCAACAGCTGGCTATGAGAGAACCACCTGGCAGACAATCCGCAATAACCTGCCAGGCATGCAGGAACCACCTCTCAGACGTAAGAGAACCACGTGCCGGACACGCTGGAACCACGTCCTGGACAGACTGGAACCACCTGCCGGACATGCCTGGACCACCTGCCGAGCACGCCGGAACCACCTGCTCGACTCGCAGGACCCATGTGCCAGACACGCCAAAATGAACTGCCGGCTACACCAGAACCACTTACCGGACACTCCGGAATAACCTGCCCGGCATGCCAGAACCACCTCTCAGAAGTGCCAGAAGCACGTGCTGGACATGCCGGAACAACCTATCGGACAGAAAGGAACAACCTGCCGGACACACCAAAATCACCTGCGGGCTACGCCAGAACCACTTGGAGGACTCTCCGGGAAAACCTGCCGGGCATGCTGGAACCACCTCTCAGACGTGCCTGAACCACGTGGCGGACACTCCGCAAACGCATGTCGGGCCGGCCGGAACCACCTCTCAGACGTGCCAGAACCTCATGCCGGACACCCCAGAACCACCTGCTGGACAGACCGGAAACACCTGCCGGACACGCCGGAACCACATGTTCGACTCGCTGGAACCACATTCTGGACATGGCAAAATCACCTGCCGCCTATGCCAGAACCGCTTGGCGAACACTCCGGAATCACCTGTCAGGCATGCCGGAACCACCTCTCAGACCTGCCAGAACCACATGCCAATGACACCGGAAGCACCTGCCGAGCATGCCGGAAGCACCTGCTCGACTCGCCAGAACCACCTGTCGGACACGCCAAAATCACCTGCCGGCTACGCCACAGCCAGTTGGTGAACACTCCGGAAACACCTGCCGGGCTGGCTGGAACCACCTGCCAGCTACGCCAGAACCACTTGGCGGAGACTCCAGAAACACCTGTTGGGCCAGCCGGAACCACCTCTCAGACGTGCCAGAACCATGTGCCTGAGATGCTGGAACCACACCCCGAACAGACCGAAACCACCTGCCAGACCCAACTGAACCACGTGCCGAGCACGCAGGAACAACCTGCTCGCCTCGCCGGAACCACCTGCCGGGCGCAGCGGAAGCACCTGCCGAGCGCGCCGGAGCCACCTGCTCGCCTCGCCGGAACCACCTGCCGGGCCCAGCGGAAGCACCTGCCGAGCGCGCCGGAGCCACCTGCTCGCCTCGCCGGAACCACGTGCCGGGCCCTAACCCTAACCCTAACCCTAACCCTATCCCCAAACCCTAACCCTAACCCTAACCCCTAACCCTAAGCCTAACCCTAAACCCTAACCCAACCGTAACCCTAACCCTAACCCTACCCCTAACCCTAACCCCTAACCCCAAACCCTAAACCCTAACCCTAACCGTAACCCTAACCCTATCCCTAACCCTAACCTGACGGACAGGCTGGAACCAGCTGCTCAACTCGCCGGAACCACCTGCCAGACATGCCAGAACCACCTGCCGAGCACGCCGGAGCCACCTGCTGGACTCACCAGAACCACCCGCCTGACAGGCCAAAATCAACAGCTGGCTATGAGAGAACCACCTGGCAGACAATCCGCAATAACCTGCCAGGCATGCAGGAACCACCTCTCAGACGTAAGAGAACCACGTGCCGGACACGCTGGAACCACGTCCTGGACAGACTGGAACCACCTGCCGGACATGCCTGGACCACCTGCCGAGCACGCCGGAACCACCTGCTCGACTCGCAGGACCCATGTGCCAGACACGCCAAAATGAACTGCCGGCTACACCAGAACCACTTACCGGACACTCCGGAATAACCTGCCCGGCATGCCAGAACCACCTCTCAGAAGAGCCAGAAGCACGTGCTGGACATGCCGGAACAACCTATCGGACAGAAAGGAACAACCTGCCGGACACACCAAAATCACCTGCGGGCTACGCCAGAACCACTTGGAGGACTCTCCGGGAAAACCTGCCGGGCATGCTGGAACCACCTCTCAGACGTGCCTGAACCACGTGGCGGACACTCCGCAAACGCATGTCGGGCCGGCCGGAACCACCTCTCAGACGTGCCAGAACCTCATGCCGGACACCCCAGAACCACCTGCTGGACAGACCGGAAACACCTGCCGGACACGCCGGAACCACATGTTCGACTCGCTGGAACCACATTCTGGACATGGCAAAATCACCTGCCGCCTATGCCAGAACCGCTTGGCGAACACTCCGGAATCACCTGTCAGGCATGCCGGAACCACCTCTCAGACCTGCCAGAACCACATGCCAATGACACCGGAAGCACCTGCCGAGCATGCCGGAAGCACCTGCTCGACTCGCCAGAACCACCTGTCGGACACGCCAAAATCACCTGCCGGCTACGCCACAGCCAGTTGGTGAACACTCCGGAAACACCTGCCGGGCTGGCTGGAACCACCTGCCAGCTACGCCAGAACCACTTGGCGGAGACTCCAGAAACACCTGTTGGGCCAGCCGGAACCACCTCTCAGACGTGCCAGAACCATGTGCCTGAGATGCTGGAACCACACCCCGAACAGACCGAAACCACCTGCCAGACCCAACTGAACCACGTGCCGAGCACGCAGGAACAACCTGCTCGCCTCGCCGGAACCACCTGCCGGGCGCAGCGGAAGCACCTGCCGAGCGCGCCGGAGCCACCTGCTCGCCTCGCCGGAACCACCTGCCGGGCCCAGCGGAAGCACGTGCCGAGCGCGCCGGAGCCACCTGCTCGCCTCGCCGGAACCACCTGCCGGGCCCAGCGGAAGCACCTGCCGAGCGCGCCGGAGCCACCTGCTCGCCTCGCCGGAACCACGTGCCGGGCCCTAACCCTAACCCTAACCCTAACCCTATCCCCAAACCCTAACCCTAACCCTAACCCCTAACCCTAAGCCTAACCCTAAACCCTAACCCAACCGTAACCCTAACCCTAACCCTACCCCTAACCCTAACCCCTAACCACAAACCCTAAACCCTAACCCTAACCGTAACCCTAACCCTATCCCTAACCCTAACCTGACGGACAAGCTGGAACCAGCTGCTCAACTCGCCGGAACCACCTGCCAGACATGCCAGAACCACCTGCCGAGCACGCCGGAGCCACCTGCTGGACTCACCAGAACCACCCGCCTGACAGGCCAAAATCAACAGCTGGCTATGAGAGAACCACCTGGCAGACAATCCGCAATAACCTGCCAGGCATGCAGGAACCACCTCTCAGACGTAAGAGAACCACGTGCCGGACACGCTGGAACCACGTCCTGGACAGACTGGAACCACCTGCCGGACATGCCTGGACCACCTGCCGAGCACGCCGGAACCACCTGCTCGACTCGCAGGACCCATGTGCCAGACACGCCAAAATGAACTGCCGGCTACACCAGAACCACTTACCGGACACTCCGGAATAACCTGCCCGGCATGCCAGAACCACCTCTCAGAAGTGCCAGAAGCACGTGCTGGACATGCCGGAACAACCTATCGGACAGAAAGGAACAACCTGCCGGACACACCAAAATCACCTGCGGGCTACGCCAGAACCACTTGGAGGACTCTCCGGGAAAACCTGCCGGGCATGCTGGAACCACCTCTCAGACGTGCCTGAACCACGTGGCGGACACTCCGCAAACGCATGTCGGGCCGGCCGGAACCACCTCTCAGACGTGCCAGAACCTCATGCCGGACACCCCAGAACCACCTGCTGGACAGACCGGAAACACCTGCCGGACACGCCGGAACCACATGTTCGACTCGCTGGAACCACATTCTGGACATGGCAAAATCACCTGCCGCCTATGCCAGAACCGCTTGGCGAACACTCCGGAATCACCTGTCAGGCATGCCGGAACCACCTCTCAGACCTGCCAGAACCACATGCCAATGACACCGGAAGCACCTGCCGAGCATGCCGGAAGCACCTGCTCGACTCGCCAGAACCACCTGTCGGACACGCCAAAATCACCTGCCGGCTACGCCACAGCCAGTTGGTGAACACTCCGGAAACACCTGCCGGGCTGGCTGGAACCACCTGCCAGCTACGCCAGAACCACTTGGCGGAGACTCCAGAAACACCTGTTGGGCCAGCCGGAACCACCTCTCAGACGTGCCAGAACCATGTGCCTGAGATGCTGGAACCACACCCCGAACAGACCGAAACCACCTGCCAGACCCAACTGAACCACGTGCCGAGCACGCAGGAACAACCTGCTCGCCTCGCCGGAACCACCTGCCGGGCGCAGCGGAAGCACCTGCCGAGCGCGCCGGAGCCACCTGCTCGCCTCGCCGGAACCACCTGCCGGGCCCAGCGGAAGCACGTGCCGAGCGCGCCGGAGCCACCTGCTCGCCTCGCCGGAACCACCTGCCGGGCCCAGCGGAAGCACCTGCCGAGCGCGCCGGAGCCACCTGCTCGCCTCGCCGGAACCACGTGCCGGGCCCTAACCCTAACCCTAACCCTAACCCTATCCCCAAACCCTAACCCTAACCCTAACCCCTAACCCTAAGCCTAACCCTAAACCCTAACCCAACCGTAACCCTAACCCTAACCCTACCCCTAACCCTAACCCCTAACCACAAACCCTAAACCCTAACCCTAACCGTAACCCTAACCCTATCCCTAACCCTAACCTGACGGACAAGCTGGAACCAGCTGCTCAACTCGCCGGAACCACCTGCCAGACATGCCAGAACCACCTGCCGAGCACGCCGGAGCCACCTGCTGGACTCACCAGAACCACCCGCCTGACAGGCCAAAATCAACAGCTGGCTATGAGAGAACCACCTGGCAGACAATCCGCAATAACCTGCCAGGCATGCAGGAACCACCTCTCAGACGTAAGAGAACCACGTGCCGGACACGCTGGAACCACGTCCTGGACAGACTGGAACCACCTGCCGGACATGCCTGGACCACCTGCCGAGCACGCCGGAACCACCTGCTCGACTCGCAGGACCCATGTGCCAGACACGCCAAAATGAACTGCCGGCTACACCAGAACCACTTACCGGACACTCCGGAATAACCTGCCCGGCATGCCAGAACCACCTCTCAGAAGTGCCAGAAGCACGTGCTGGACATGCCGGAACAACCTATCGGACAGAAAGGAACAACCTGCCGGACACACCAAAATCACCTGCGGGCTACGCCAGAACCACTTGGAGGACTCTCCGGGAAAACCTGCCGGGCATGCTGGAACCACCTCTCAGACGTGCCTGAACCACGTGGCGGACACTCCGCAAACGCATGTCGGGCCGGCCGGAACCACCTCTCAGACGTGCCAGAACCTCATGCCGGACACCCCAGAACCACCTGCTGGACAGACCGGAAACACCTGCCGGACACGCCGGAACCACATGTTCGACTCGCTGGAACCACATTCTGGACATGGCAAAATCACCTGCCGCCTATGCCAGAACCGCTTGGCGAACACTCCGGAATCACCTGTCAGGCATGCCGGAACCACCTCTCAGACCTGCCAGAACCACATGCCAATGACACCGGAAGCACCTGCCGAGCATGCCGGAAGCACCTGCTCGACTCGCCAGAACCACCTGTCGGACACGCCAAAATCACCTGCCGGCTACGCCACAGCCAGTTGGTGAACACTCCGGAAACACCTGCCGGGCTGGCTGGAACCACCTGCCAGCTACGCCAGAACCACTTGGCGGAGACTCCAGAAACACCTGTTGGGACAGCCGGAACCACCTCTCAGACGTGCCAGAACCATGTGCCTGAGATGCTGGAACCACACCCCGAACAGACCGAAACCACCTGCCAGACCCAACTGAACCACGTGCCGAGCACGCAGGAACAACCTGCTCGCCTCGCCGGAACCACCTGCCGGGCGCAGCGGAAGCACCTGCCGAGCGCGCCGGAGCCACCTGCTCGCCTCGCCGGAACCACCTGCCGGGCGCAGCGGAAGCACCTGCCGAGCGCGCCGGAGCCACCTGCTCGCCTCGCCGGAACCACCTGCCGGGCCCAGCGGAAGCACGTGCCGAGCGCGCCGGAGCCACCTGCTCGCCTCGCCGGAACCACCTGCCGGGCCCAGCGGAAGCACCTGCCGAGCGCGCCGGAGCCACCTGCTCGCCTCGCCGGAACCACGTGCCGGGCCCTAACCCTAACCCTAACCCTAACCCTATCCCCAAACCCTAACCCTAACCCTAACCCCTAACCCTAAGCCTAACCCTAAACCCTAACCCAACCGTAACCCTAACCCTAACCCTACCCCTAACCCTAACCCCTAACCACAAACCCTAAACCCTAACCCTAACCGTAACCCTAACCCTATCCCTAACCCTAACCTGACGGACAAGCTGGAACCAGCTGCTCAACTCGCCGGAACCACCTGCCAGACATGCCAGAACCACCTGCCGAGCACGCCGGAGCCACCTGCTGGACTCACCAGAACCACCCGCCTGACAGGCCAAAATCAACAGCTGGCTATGAGAGAACCACCTGGCAGACAATCCGCAATAACCTGCCAGGCATGCAGGAACCACCTCTCAGACGTAAGAGAACCACGTGCCGGACACGCTGGAACCACGTCCTGGACAGACTGGAACCACCTGCCGGACATGCCTGGACCACCTGCCGAGCACGCCGGAACCACCTGCTCGACTCGCAGGACCCATGTGCCAGACACGCCAAAATGAACTGCCGGCTACACCAGAACCACTTACCGGACACTCCGGAATAACCTGCCCGGCATGCCAGAACCACCTCTCAGAAGTGCCAGAAGCACGTGCTGGACATGCCGGAACAACCTATCGGACAGAAAGGAACAACCTGCCGGACACACCAAAATCACCTGCGGGCTACGCCAGAACCACTTGGAGGACTCTCCGGGAAAACCTGCCGGGCATGCTGGAACCACCTCTCAGACGTGCCTGAACCACGTGGCGGACACTCCGCAAACGCATGTCGGGCCGGCCGGAACCACCTCTCAGACGTGCCAGAACCTCATGCCGGACACCCCAGAACCACCTGCTGGACAGACCGGAAACACCTGCCGGACACGCCGGAACCACATGTTCGACTCGCTGGAACCACATTCTGGACATGGCAAAATCACCTGCCGCCTATGCCAGAACCGCTTGGCGAACACTCCGGAATCACCTGTCAGGCATGCCGGAACCACCTCTCAGACCTGCCAGAACCACATGCCAATGACACCGGAAGCACCTGCCGAGCATGCCGGAAGCACCTGCTCGACTCGCCAGAACCACCTGTCGGACACGCCAAAATCACCTGCCGGCTACGCCACAGCCAGTTGGTGAACACTCCGGAAACACCTGCCGGGCTGGCTGGAACCACCTGCCAGCTACGCCAGAACCACTTGGCGGAGACTCCAGAAACACCTGTTGGGACAGCCGGAACCACCTCTCAGACGTGCCAGAACCATGTGCCTGAGATGCTGGAACCACACCCCGAACAGACCGAAACCACCTGCCAGACCCAACTGAACCACGTGCCGAGCACGCAGGAACAACCTGCTCGCCTCGCCGGAACCACCTGCCGGGCGCAGCGGAAGCACCTGCCGAGCGCGCCGGAGCCACCTGCTCGCCTCGCCGGAACCACCTGCCGGGCGCAGCGGAAGCACCTGCCGAGCGCGCCGGAGCCACCTGCTCGCCTCGCCGGAACCACCTGCCGGGCCCAGCGGAAGCACGTGCCGAGCGCGCCGGAGCCACCTGCTCGCCTCGCCGGAACCACCTGCCGGGCCCAGCGGAAGCACCTGCCGAGCGCGCCGGAGCCACCTGCTCGCCTCGCCGGAACCACGTGCCGGGCCCTAACCCTAACCCTAACCCTAACCCTATCCCCAAACCCTAACCCTAACCCTAACCCCTAACCCTAAGCCTAACCCTAAACCCTAACCCAACCGTAACCCTAACCCTAACCCTACCCCTAACCCTAACCCCTAACCCCAAACCCTAAACCCTAACCCTAACCGTAACCCTAACCCTATCCCTAACCCTAACCTGACGGACAGGCTGGAACCAGCTGCTCAACTCGCCGGAACCACCTGCCAGACATGCCAGAACCACCTGCCGAGCACGCCGGAGCCACCTGCTGGACTCACCAGAACCACCCGCCTGACAGGCCAAAATCAACAGCTGGCTATGAGAGAACCACCTGGCAGACAATCCGCAATAACCTGCCAGGCATGCAGGAACCACCTCTCAGACGTAAGAGAACCACGTGCCGGACACGCTGGAACCACGTCCTGGACAGACTGGAACCACCTGCCGGACATGCCTGGACCACCTGCCGAGCACGCCGGAACCACCTGCTCGACTCGCAGGACCCATGTGCCAGACACGCCAAAATGAACTGCCGGCTACACCAGAACCACTTACCGGACACTCCGGAATAACCTGCCCGGCATGCCAGAACCACCTCTCAGAAGTGCCAGAAGCACGTGCTGGACATGCCGGAACAACCTATCGGACAGAAAGGAACAACCTGCCGGACACACCAAAATCACCTGCGGGCTACGCCAGAACCACTTGGAGGACTCTCCGGGAAAACCTGCCGGGCATGCTGGAACCACCTCTCAGACGTGCCTGAACCACGTGGCGGACACTCCGCAAACGCATGTCGGGCCGGCCGGAACCACCTCTCAGACGTGCCAGAACCTCATGCCGGACACCCCAGAACCACCTGCTGGACAGACCGGAAACACCTGCCGGACACGCCGGAACCACATGTTCGACTCGCTGGAACCACATTCTGGACATGGCAAAATCACCTGCCGCCTATGCCAGAACCGCTTGGCGAACACTCCGGAATCACCTGTCAGGCATGCCGGAACCACCTCTCAGACCTGCCAGAACCACATGCCAATGACACCGGAAGCACCTGCCGAGCATGCCGGAAGCACCTGCTCGACTCGCCAGAACCACCTGTCGGACACGCCAAAATCACCTGCCGGCTACGCCACAGCCAGTTGGTGAACACTCCGGAAACACCTGCCGGGCTGGCTGGAACCACCTGCCAGCTACGCCAGAACCACTTGGCGGAGACTCCAGAAACACCTGTTGGGCCAGCCGGAACCACCTCTCAGACGTGCCAGAACCATGTGCCTGAGATGCTGGAACCACACCCCGAACAGACCGAAACCACCTGCCAGACCCAACTGAACCACGTGCCGAGCACGCAGGAACAACCTGCTCGCCTCGCCGGAACCACCTGCCGGGCGCAGCGGAAGCACCTGCCGAGCGCGCCGGAGCCACCTGCTCGCCTCGCCGGAACCACCTGCCGGGCCCAGCGGAAGCACGTGCCGAGCGCGCCGGAGCCACCTGCTCGCCTCGCCGGAACCACCTGCCGGGCCCAGCGGAAGCACCTGCCGAGCGCGCCGGAGCCACCTGCTCGCCTCGCCGGAACCACGTGCCGGGCCCTAACCCTAACCCTAACCCTAACCCTATCCCCAAACCCTAACCCTAACCCTAACCCCTAACCCTAAGCCTAACCCTAAACCCTAACCCAACCGTAACCCTAACCCTAACCCTACCCCTAACCCTAACCCCTAACCACAAACCCTAAACCCTAACCCTAACCGTAACCCTAACCCTATCCCTAACCCTAACCTGACGGACAGGCTGGAACCAGCTGCTCAACTCGCCGGAACCACCTGCCAGACATGCCAGAACCACCTGCCGAGCACGCCGGAGCCACCTGCTGGACTCACCAGAACCACCCGCCTGACAGGCCAAAATCAACAGCTGGCTATGAGAGAACCACCTGGCAGACAATCCGCAATAACCTGCCAGGCATGCAGGAACCACCTCTCAGACGTAAGAGAACCACGTGCCGGACACGCTGGAACCACGTCCTGGACAGACTGGAACCACCTGCCGGACATGCCTGGACCACCTGCCGAGCACGCCGGAACCACCTGCTCGACTCGCAGGACCCATGTGCCAGACACGCCAAAATGAACTGCCGGCTACACCAGAACCACTTACCGGACACTCCGGAATAACCTGCCCGGCATGCCAGAACCACCTCTCAGAAGTGCCAGAAGCACGTGCTGGACATGCCGGAACAACCTATCGGACAGAAAGGAACAACCTGCCGGACACACCAAAATCACCTGCGGGCTACGCCAGAACCACTTGGAGGACTCTCCGGGAAAACCTGCCGGGCATGCTGGAACCACCTCTCAGACGTGCCTGAACCACGTGGCGGACACTCCGCAAACGCATGTCGGGCCGGCCGGAACCACCTCTCAGACGTGCCAGAACCTCATGCCGGACACCCCAGAACCACCTGCTGGACAGACCGGAAACACCTGCCGGACACGCCGGAACCACATGTTCGACTCGCTGGAACCACATTCTGGACATGGCAAAATCACCTGCCGCCTATGCCAGAACCGCTTGGCGAACACTCCGGAATCACCTGTCAGGCATGCCGGAACCACCTCTCAGACCTGCCAGAACCACATGCCAATGACACCGGAAGCACCTGCCGAGCATGCTGGAAGCACCTGCTCGACTCGCCAGAACCACCTGTCGGACACGCCAAAATCACCTGCCGGCTACGCCACAGCCAGTTGGTGAACACTCCGGAAACACCTGCCGGGCTGGCTGGAACCACCTGCCAGCTACGCCAGAACCACTTGGCGGAGACTCCAGAAACACCTGTTGGGCCAGCCGGAACCACCTCTCAGACGTGCCAGAACCATGTGCCTGAGATGCTGGAACCACACCCCGAACAGACCGAAACCACCTGCCAGACCCAACTGAACCACGTGCCGAGCACGCAGGAACAACCTGCTCGCCTCGCCGGAACCACCTGCCGGGCGCAGCGGAAGCACCTGCCGAGCGCGCCGGAGCCACCTGCTCGCCTCGCCGGAACCACCTGCCGGGCCCAGCGGAAGCACGTGCCGAGCGCGCCGGAGCCACCTGCTCGCCTCGCCGGAACCACCTGCCGGGCCCAGCGGAAGCACCTGCCGAGCGCGCCGGAGCCACCTGCTCGCCTCGCCGGAACCACGTGCCGGGCCCTAACCCTAACCCTAACCCTAACCCTATCCCCAAACCCTAACCCTAACCCTAACCCCTAACCCTAAGCCTAACCCTAAACCCTAACCCAACCGTAACCCTAACCCTAACCCTACCCCTAACCCTAACCCCTAACCACAAACCCTAAACCCTAACCCTAACCGTAACCCTAACCCTATCCCTAACCCTAACCTGACGGACAGGCTGGAACCAGCTGCTCAACTCGCCGGAACCACCTGCCAGACATGCCAGAACCACCTGCCGAGCACGCCGGAGCCACCTGCTGGACTCACCAGAACCACCCGCCTGACAGGCCAAAATCAACAGCTGGCTATGAGAGAACCACCTGGCAGACAATCCGCAATAACCTGCCAGGCATGCAGGAACCACCTCTCAGACGTAAGAGAACCACGTGCCGGACACGCTGGAACCACGTCCTGGACAGACTGGAACCACCTGCCGGACATGCCTGGACCACCTGCCGAGCACGCCGGAACCACCTGCTCGACTCGCAGGACCCATGTGCCAGACACGCCAAAATGAACTGCCGGCTACACCAGAACCACTTACCGGACACTCCGGAATAACCTGCCCGGCATGCCAGAACCACCTCTCAGAAGTGCCAGAAGCACGTGCTGGACATGCCGGAACAACCTATCGGACAGAAAGGAACAACCTGCCGGACACACCAAAATCACCTGCGGGCTACGCCAGAACCACTTGGAGGACTCTCCGGGAAAACCTGCCGGGCATGCTGGAACCACCTCTCAGACGTGCCTGAACCACGTGGCGGACACTCCGCAAACGCATGTCGGGCCGGCCGGAACCACCTCTCAGACGTGCCAGAACCTCATGCCGGACACCCCAGAACCACCTGCTGGACAGACCGGAAACACCTGCCGGACACGCCGGAACCACATGTTCGACTCGCTGGAACCACATTCTGGACATGGCAAAATCACCTGCCGCCTATGCCAGAACCGCTTGGCGAACACTCCGGAATCACCTGTCAGGCATGCCGGAACCACCTCTCAGACCTGCCAGAACCACATGCCAATGACACCGGAAGCACCTGCCGAGCATGCTGGAAGCACCTGCTCGACTCGCCAGAACCACCTGTCGGACACGCCAAAATCACCTGCCGGCTACGCCACAGCCAGTTGGTGAACACTCCGGAAACACCTGCCGGGCTGGCTGGAACCACCTGCCAGCTACGCCAGAACCACTTGGCGGAGACTCCAGAAACACCTGTTGGGCCAGCCGGAACCACCTCTCAGACGTGCCAGAACCATGTGCCTGAGATGCTGGAACCACACCCCGAACAGACCGAAACCACCTGCCAGACCCAACTGAACCACGTGCCGAGCACGCAGGAACAACCTGCTCGCCTCGCCGGAACCACCTGCCGGGCGCAGCGGAAGCACCTGCCGAGCGCGCCGGAGCCACCTGCTCGCCTCGCCGGAACCACCTGCCGGGCCCAGCGGAAGCACGTGCCGAGCGCGCCGGAGCCACCTGCTCGCCTCGCCGGAACCACCTGCCGGGCCCAGCGGAAGCACCTGCCGAGCGCGCCGGAGCCACCTGCTCGCCTCGCCGGAACCACGTGCCGGGCCCTAACCCTAACCCTAACCCTAACCCTATCCCCAAACCCTAACCCTAACCCTAACCCCTAACCCTAAGCCTAACCCTAAACCCTAACCCAACCGTAACCCTAACCCTAACCCTACCCCTAACCCTAAACCCTAACCCTAACCGTAACCCTAACCCTATCCCTAACCCTAACCTGACGGACAGGCTGGAACCAGCTGCTCAACTCGCCGGAACCACCTGCCAGACATGCCAGAACCACCTGCCGAGCACGCCGGAGCCACCTGCTGGACTCACCAGAACCACCCGCCTGACAGGCCAAAATCAACAGCTGGCTATGAGAGAACCACCTGGCAGACAATCCGCAATAACCTGCCAGGCATGCAGGAACCACCTCTCAGACGTAAGAGAACCACGTGCCGGACACGCTGGAACCACGTCCTGGACAGACTGGAACCACCTGCCGGACATGCCTGGACCACCTGCCGAGCACGCCGGAACCACCTGCTCGACTCGCAGGACCCATGTGCCAGACACGCCAAAATGAACTGCCGGCTACACCAGAACCACTTACCGGACACTCCGGAATAACCTGCCCGGCATGCCAGAACCACCTCTCAGAAGTGCCAGAAGCACGTGCTGGACATGCCGGAACAACCTATCGGACAGAAAGGAACAACCTGCCGGACACACCAAAATCACCTGCGGGCTACGCCAGAACCACTTGGAGGACTCTCCGGGAAAACCTGCCGGGCATGCTGGAACCACCTCTCAGACGTGCCTGAACCACGTGGCGGACACTCCGCAAACGCATGTCGGGCCGGCCGGAACCACCTCTCAGACGTGCCAGAACCTCATGCCGGACACCCCAGAACCACCTGCTGGACAGACCGGAAACACCTGCCGGACACGCCGGAACCACATGTTCGACTCGCTGGAACCACATTCTGGACATGGCAAAATCACCTGCCGCCTATGCCAGAACCGCTTGGCGAACACTCCGGAATCACCTGTCAGGCATGCCGGAACCACCTCTCAGACCTGCCAGAACCACATGCCAATGACACCGGAAGCACCTGCCGAGCATGCCGGAAGCACCTGCTCGACTCGCCAGAACCACCTGTCGGACACGCCAAAATCACCTGCCGGCTACGCCACAGCCAGTTGGTGAACACTCCGGAAACACCTGCCGGGCTGGCTGGAACCACCTGCCAGCTACGCCAGAACCACTTGGCGGAGACTCCAGAAACACCTGTTGGGCCAGCCGGAACCACCTCTCAGACGTGCCAGAACCATGTGCCTGAGATGCTGGAACCACACCCCGAACAGACCGAAACCACCTGCCAGACCCAACTGAACCACGTGCCGAGCACGCAGGAACAACCTGCTCGCCTCGCCGGAACCACCTGCCGGGCGCAGCGGAAGCACCTGCCGAGCGCGCCGGAGCCACCTGCTCGCCTCGCCGGAACCACCTGCCGGGCCCAGCGGAAGCACGTGCCGAGCGCGCCGGAGCCACCTGCTCGCCTCGCCGGAACCACCTGCCGGGCCCAGCGGAAGCACCTGCCGAGCGCGCCGGAGCCACCTGCTCACCTCGCCGGAACCACGTGCCGGGCCCTAACCCTAACCCTAACCCTAACCCTATCCCCAAACCCTAACCCTAACCCTAACCCCTAACCCTAAGCCTAACCCTAAACCCTAACCCAACCGTAACCCTAACCCTAACCCTACCCCTAACCCTAACCCCTAACCCCAAACCCTAAACCCTAACCCTAACCGTAACCCTAACCCTATCCCTAACCCTAACCTGACGGACAGGCTGGAACCAGCTGCTCAACTCGCCGGAACCACCTGCCAGACATGCCAGAACCACCTGCCGAGCACGCCGGAGCCACCTGCTGGACTCACCAGAACCACCCGCCTGACAGGCCAAAATCAACAGCTGGCTATGAGAGAACCACCTGGCAGACAATCCGCAATAACCTGCCAGGCATGCAGGAACCACCTCTCAGACGTAAGAGAACCACGTGCCGGACACGCTGGAACCACGTCCTGGACAGACTGGAACCACCTGCCGGACATGCCTGGACCACCTGCCGAGCACGCCGGAACCACCTGCTCGACTCGCAGGACCCATGTGCCAGACACGCCAAAATGAACTGCCGGCTACACCAGAACCACTTACCGGACACTCCGGAATAACCTGCCCGGCATGCCAGAACCACCTCTCAGAAGTGCCAGAAGCACGTGCTGGACATGCCGGAACAACCTATCGGACAGAACGGAACAACCTGCCGGACACACCAAAATCACCTGCGGGCTACGCCAGAACCACTTGGAGGACTCTCCGGGAAAACCTGCCGGGCATGCTGGAACCACCTCTCAGACGTGCCTGAACCACGTGGCGGACACTCCGCAAACGCATGTCGGGCCGGCCGGAACCACCTCTCAGACGTGCCAGAACCTCATGCCGGACACCCCAGAACCACCTGCTGGACAGACCGGAAACACCTGCCGGACACGCCGGAACCACATGTTCGACTCGCTGGAACCACATTCTGGACATGGCAAAATCACCTGCCGCCTATGCCAGAACCGCTTGGCGAACACTCCGGAATCACCTGTCAGGCATGCCGGAACCACCTCTCAGACCTGCCAGAACCACATGCCAATGACACCGGAAGCACCTGCCGAGCATGCCG
Source organism: Equus asinus (assembly GCF_041296235.1). Classification (NCBI taxonomy): domain Eukaryota; kingdom Metazoa; phylum Chordata; class Mammalia; order Perissodactyla; family Equidae; genus Equus; species Equus asinus. Next base: position 33,268,208 of record NC_091819.1, on the reverse strand, counting down.
GAAGCACCTGCTCGACTCGCCAGAACCACCTGTCGGACACGCCAAAATCACCTGCCGGCTACGCCACAGCCAGTTGGTGAACACTCCGGAAACACCTGCCGGGCTGGCTGGAACCACCTGCCAGCTACGCCAGAACCACTTGGCGGAGACTCCAGAAACACCTGTTGGGCCAGCCGGAACCACCTCTCAGACGTGCCAGAACCATGTGCCTGAGATGCTGGAACCACACCCCGAACAGACCGAAACCACCTGCCAGACCCAACTGAACCACGTGCCGAGCACGCAGGAACAACCTGCTCGCCTCGCCGGAACCACCTGCCGGGCGCAGCGGAAGCACCTGCCGAGCGCGCCGGAGCCACCTGCTCGCCTCGCCGGAACCACCTGCCGGGCCCAGCGGAAGCACGTGCCGAGCGCGCCGGAGCCACCTGCTCGCCTCGCCGGAACCACCTGCCGGGCCCAGCGGAAGCACCTGCCGAGCGCGCCGGAGCCACCTGCTCACCTCGCCGGAACCACGTGCCGGGCCCTAACCCTAACCCTAACCCTAACCCTATCCCCAAACCCTAACCCTAACCCTAACCCCTAACCCTAAGCCTAACCCTAAACCCTAACCCAACCGTAACCCTAACCCTAACCCTACCCCTAACCCTAACCCCTAACCCCAAACCCTAAACCCTAACCCTAACCGTAACCCTAACCCTATCCCTAACCCTAACCTGACGGACAGGCTGGAACCAGCTGCTCAACTCGCCGGAACCACCTGCCAGACATGCCAGAACCACCTGCCGAGCACGCCGGAGCCACCTGCTGGACTCACCAGAACCACCCGCCTGACAGGCCAAAATCAACAGCTGGCTATGAGAGAACCACCTGGCAGACAATCCGCAATAACCTGCCAGGCATGCAGGAACCACCTCTCAGACGTAAGAGAACCACGTGCCGGACACGCTGGAACCACGTCCTGGACAGACTGGAACCACCTGCCGGACATGCCTGGACCACCTGCCGAGCACGCCGGAACCACCTGCTCGACTCGCAGGACCCATGTGCCAGACACGCCAAAATGAACTGCCGGCTACACCAGAACCACTTACCGGACACTCCGGAATAACCTGCCCGGCATGCCAGAACCACCTCTCAGAAGTGCCAGAAGCACGTGCTGGACATGCCGGAACAACCTATCGGACAGAACGGAACAACCTGCCGGACACACCAAAATCACCTGCGGGCTACGCCAGAACCACTTGGAGGACTCTCCGGGAAAACCTGCCGGGCATGCTGGAACCACCTCTCAGACGTGCCTGAACCACGTGGCGGACACTCCGCAAACGCATGTCGGGCCGGCCGGAACCACCTCTCAGACGTGCCAGAACCTCATGCCGGACACCCCAGAACCACCTGCTGGACAGACCGGAAACACCTGCCGGACACGCCGGAACCACATGTTCGACTCGCTGGAACCACATTCTGGACATGGCAAAATCACCTGCCGCCTATGCCAGAACCGCTTGGCGAACACTCCGGAATCACCTGTCAGGCATGCCGGAACCACCTCTCAGACCTGCCAGAACCACATGCCAATGACACCGGAAGCACCTGCCGAGCATGCCGGAAGCACCTGCTCGACTCGCCAGAACCACCTGTCGGACACGCCAAAATCACCTGCCGGCTACGCCACAGCCAGTTGGTGAACACTCCGGAAACACCTGCCGGGCTGGCTGGAACCACCTGCCAGCTACGCCAGAACCACTTGGCGGAGACTCCAGAAACACCTGTTGGGCCAGCCGGAACCACCTCTCAGACGTGCCAGAACCATGTGCCTGAGATGCTGGAACCACACCCCGAACAGACCGAAACCACCTGCCAGACCCAACTGAACCACGTGCCGAGCACGCAGGAACAACCTGCTCGCCTCGCCGGAACCACCTGCCGGGCGCAGCGGAAGCACCTGCCGAGCGCGCCGGAGCCACCTGCTCGCCTCGCCGGAACCACCTGCCGGGCCCAGCGGAAGCACGTGCCGAGCGCGCCGGAGCCACCTGCTCGCCTCGCCGGAACCACCTGCCGGGCCCAGCGGAAGCACCTGCCGAGCGCGCCGGAGCCACCTGCTCGCCTCGCCGGAACCACGTGCCGGGCCCTAACCCTAACCCTAACCCTAACCCTATCCCCAAACCCTAACCCTAACCCTAACCCCTAACCCTAAGCCTAACCCTAAACCCTAACCCAACCGTAACCCTAACCCTAACCCTACCCCTAACCCTAACCCCTAACCCCAAACCCTAAACCCTAACCCTAACCGTAACCCTAACCCTATCCCTAACCCTAACCTGACGGACAGGCTGGAACCAGCTGCTCAACTCGCCGGAACCACCTGCCAGACATGCCAGAACCACCTGCCGAGCACGCCGGAGCCACCTGCTGGACTCACCAGAACCACCCGCCTGACAGGCCAAAATCAACAGCTGGCTATGAGAGAACCACCTGGCAGACAATCCGCAATAACCTGCCAGGCATGCAGGAACCACCTCTCAGACGTAAGAGAACCACGTGCCGGACACGCTGGAACCACGTCCTGGACAGACTGGAACCACCTGCCGGACATGCCTGGACCACCTGCCGAGCACGCCGGAACCACCTGCTCGACTCGCAGGACCCATGTGCCAGACACGCCAAAATGAACTGCCGGCTACACCAGAACCACTTACCGGACACTCCGGAATAACCTGCCCGGCATGCCAGAACCACCTCTCAGAAGTGCCAGAAGCACGTGCTGGACATGCCGGAACAACCTATCGGACAGAAAGGAACAACCTGCCGGACACACCAAAATCACCTGCGGGCTACGCCAGAACCACTTGGAGGACTCTCCGGGAAAACCTGCCGGGCATGCTGGAACCACCTCTCAGACGTGCCTGAACCACGTGGCGGACACTCCGCAAACGCATGTCGGGCCGGCCGGAACCACCTCTCAGACGTGCCAGAACCTCATGCCGGACACCCCAGAACCACCTGCTGGACAGACCGGAAACACCTGCCGGACACGCCGGAACCACATGTTCGACTCGCTGGAACCACATTCTGGACATGGCAAAATCACCTGCCGCCTATGCCAGAACCGCTTGGCGAACACTCCGGAATCACCTGTCAGGCATGCCGGAACCACCTCTCAGACCTGCCAGAACCACATGCCAATGACACCGGAAGCACCTGCCGAGCATGCCGGAAGCACCTGCTCGACTCGCCAGAACCACCTGTCGGACACGCCAAAATCACCTGCCGGCTACGCCACAGCCAGTTGGTGAACACTCCGGAAACACCTGCCGGGCTGGCTGGAACCACCTGCCAGCTACGCCAGAACCACTTGGCGGAGACTCCAGAAACACCTGTTGGGCCAGCCGGAACCACCTCTCAGACGTGCCAGAACCATGTGCCTGAGATGCTGGAACCACACCCCGAACAGACCGAAACCACCTGCCAGACCCAACTGAACCACGTGCCGAGCACGCAGGAACAACCTGCTCGCCTCGCCGGAACCACCTGCCGGGCGCAGCGGAAGCACCTGCCGAGCGCGCCGGAGCCACCTGCTCGCCTCGCCGGAACCACCTGCCGGGCCCAGCGGAAGCACGTGCCGAGCGCGCCGGAGCCACCTGCTCGCCTCGCCGGAACCACCTGCCGGGCCCAGCGGAAGCACCTGCCGAGCGCGCCGGAGCCACCTGCTCGCCTCGCCGGAACCACGTGCCGGGCCCTAACCCTAACCCTAACCCTAACCCTATCCCCAAACCCTAACCCTAACCCTAACCCCTAACCCTAAGCCTAACCCTAAACCCTAACCCAACCGTAACCCTAACCCTAACCCTACCCCTAACCCTAACCCCTAACCCCAAACCCTAAACCCTAACCCTAACCGTAACCCTAACCCTATCCCTAACCCTAACCTGACGGACAGGCTGGAACCAGCTGCTCAACTCGCCGGAACCACCTGCCAGACATGCCAGAACCACCTGCCGAGCACGCCGGAGCCACCTGCTGGACTCACCAGAACCACCCGCCTGACAGGCCAAAATCAACAGCTGGCTATGAGAGAACCACCTGGCAGACAATCCGCAATAACCTGCCAGGCATGCAGGAACCACCTCTCAGACGTAAGAGAACCACGTGCCGGACACGCTGGAACCACGTCCTGGACAGACTGGAACCACCTGCCGGACATGCCTGGACCACCTGCCGAGCACGCCGGAACCACCTGCTCGACTCGCAGGACCCATGTGCCAGACACGCCAAAATGAACTGCCGGCTACACCAGAACCACTTACCGGACACTCCGGAATAACCTGCCCGGCATGCCAGAACCACCTCTCAGAAGTGCCAGAAGCACGTGCTGGACATGCCGGAACAACCTATCGGACAGAAAGGAACAACCTGCCGGACACACCAAAATCACCTGCGGGCTACGCCAGAACCACTTGGAGGACTCTCCGGGAAAACCTGCCGGGCATGCTGGAACCACCTCTCAGACGTGCCTGAACCACGTGGCGGACACTCCGCAAACGCATGTCGGGCCGGCCGGAACCACCTCTCAGACGTGCCAGAACCTCATGCCGGACACCCCAGAACCACCTGCTGGACAGACCGGAAACACCTGCCGGACACGCCGGAACCACATGTTCGACTCGCTGGAACCACATTCTGGACATGGCAAAATCACCTGCCGCCTATGCCAGAACCGCTTGGCGAACACTCCGGAATCACCTGTCAGGCATGCCGGAACCACCTCTCAGACCTGCCAGAACCACATGCCAATGACACCGGAAGCACCTGCCGAGCATGCCGGAAGCACCTGCTCGACTCGCCAGAACCACCTGTCGGACACGCCAAAATCACCTGCCGGCTACGCCACAGCCAGTTGGTGAACACTCCGGAAACACCTGCCGGGCTGGCTGGAACCACCTGCCAGCTACGCCAGAACCACTTGGCGGAGACTCCAGAAACACCTGTTGGGCCAGCCGGAACCACCTCTCAGACGTGCCAGAACCATGTGCCTGAGATGCTGGAACCACACCCCGAACAGACCGAAACCACCTGCCAGACCCAACTGAACCACGTGCCGAGCACGCAGGAACAACCTGCTCGCCTCGCCGGAACCACCTGCCGGGCGCAGCGGAAGCACCTGCCGAGCGCGCCGGAGCCACCTGCTCGCCTCGCCGGAACCACCTGCCGGGCCCAGCGGAAGCACCTGCCGAGCGCGCCGGAGCCACCTGCTCGCCTCGCCGGAACCACGTGCCGGGCCCTAACCCTAACCCTAACCCTAACCCTATCCCCAAACCCTAACCCTAACCCTAACCCCTAACCCTAAGCCTAACCCTAAACCCTAACCCAACCGTAACCCTAACCCTAACCCTACCCCTAACCCTAACCCCTAACCCCAAACCCTAAACCCTAACCCTAACCGTAACCCTAACCCTATCCCTAACCCTAACCTGACGGACAGGCTGGAACCAGCTGCTCAACTCGCCGGAACCACCTGCCAGACATGCCAGAACCACCTGCCGAGCACGCCAGAGCCACCTGCTGGACTCACCAGAACCACCCGCCTGACAGGCCAAAATCAACAGCTGGCTATGAGAGAACCACCTGGCAGACAATCCGCAATAACCTGCCAGGCATGCAGGAACCACCTCTCAGACGTAAGAGAACCACGTGCCGGACACGCTGGAACCACGTCCTGGACAGACTGGAACCACCTGCCGGACATGCCTGGACCACCTGCCGAGCACGCCGGAACCACCTGCTCGACTCGCAGGACCCATGTGCCAGACACGCCAAAATGAACTGCCGGCTACACCAGAACCACTTACCGGACACTCCGGAATAACCTGCCCGGCATGCCAGAACCACCTCTCAGAAGAGCCAGAAGCACGTGCTGGACATGCCGGAACAACCTATCGGACAGAAAGGAACAACCTGCCGGACACACCAAAATCACCTGCGGGCTACGCCAGAACCACTTGGAGGACTCTCCGGGAAAACCTGCCGGGCATGCTGGAACCACCTCTCAGACGTGCCTGAACCACGTGGCGGACACTCCGCAAACGCATGTCGGGCCGGCCGGAACCACCTCTCAGACGTGCCAGAACCTCATGCCGGACACCCCAGAACCACCTGCTGGACAGACCGGAAACACCTGCCGGACACGCCGGAACCACATGTTCGACTCGCTGGAACCACATTCTGGACATGGCAAAATCACCTGCCGCCTATGCCAGAACCGCTTGGCGAACACTCCGGAATCACCTGTCAGGCATGCCGGAACCACCTCTCAGACCTGCCAGAACCACATGCCAATGACACCGGAAGCACCTGCCGAGCATGCCGGAAGCACCTGCTCGACTCGCCAGAACCACCTGTCGGACACGCCAAAATCACCTGCCGGCTACGCCACAGCCAGTTGGTGAACACTCCGGAAACACCTGCCGGGCTGGCTGGAACCACCTGCCAGCTACGCCAGAACCACTTGGCGGAGACTCCAGAAACACCTGTTGGGCCAGCCGGAACCACCTCTCAGACGTGCCAGAACCATGTGCCTGAGATGCTGGAACCACACCCCGAACAGACCGAAACCACCTGCCAGACCCAACTGAACCACGTGCCGAGCACGCAGGAACAACCTGCTCGCCTCGCCGGAACCACCTGCCGGGCGCAGCGGAAGCACCTGCCGAGCGCGCCGGAGCCACCTGCTCGCCTCGCCGGAACCACCTGCCGGGCCCAGCGGAAGCACGTGCCGAGCGCGCCGGAGCCACCTGCTCGCCTCGCCGGAACCACCTGCCGGGCCCAGCGGAAGCACCTGCCGAGCGCGCCGGAGCCACCTGCTCGCCTCGCCGGAACCACGTGCCGGGCCCTAACCCTAACCCTAACCCTAACCCTATCCCCAAACCCTAACCCTAACCCTAACCCCTAACCCTAAGCCTAACCCTAAACCCTAACCCAACCGTAACCCTAACCCTAACCCTACCCCTAACCCTAACCCCTAACCCCAAACCCTAAACCCTAACCCTAACCGTAACCCTAACCCTATCCCTAACCCTAACCTGACGGACAAGCTGGAACCAGCTGCTCAACTCGCCGGAACCACCTGCCAGACATGCCAGAACCACCTGCCGAGCACGCCGGAGCCACCTGCTGGACTCACCAGAACCACCCGCCTGACAGGCCAAAATCAACAGCTGGCTATGAGAGAACCACCTGGCAGACAATCCGCAATAACCTGCCAGGCATGCAGGAACCACCTCTCAGACGTAAGAGAACCACGTGCCGGACACGCTGGAACCACGTCCTGGACAGACTGGAACCACCTGCCGGACATGCCTGGACCACCTGCCGAGCACGCCGGAACCACCTGCTCGACTCGCAGGACCCATGTGCCAGACACGCCAAAATGAACTGCCGGCTACACCAGAACCACTTACCGGACACTCCGGAATAACCTGCCCGGCATGCCAGAACCACCTCTCAGAAGTGCCAGAAGCACGTGCTGGACATGCCGGAACAACCTATCGGACAGAAAGGAACAACCTGCCGGACACACCAAAATCACCTGCGGGCTACGCCAGAACCACTTGGAGGACTCTCCGGGAAAACCTGCCGGGCATGCTGGAACCACCTCTCAGACGTGCCTGAACCACGTGGCGGACACTCCGCAAACGCATGTCGGGCCGGCCGGAACCACCTCTCAGACGTGCCAGAACCTCATGCCGGACACCCCAGAACCACCTGCTGGACAGACCGGAAACACCTGCCGGACACGCCGGAACCACATGTTCGACTCGCTGGAACCACATTCTGGACATGGCAAAATCACCTGCCGCCTATGCCAGAACCGCTTGGCGAACACTCCGGAATCACCTGTCAGGCATGCCGGAACCACCTCTCAGACCTGCCAGAACCACATGCCAATGACACCGGAAGCACCTGCCGAGCATGCCGGAAGCACCTGCTCGACTCGCCAGAACCACCTGTCGGACACGCCAAAATCACCTGCCGGCTACGCCACAGCCAGTTGGTGAACACTCCGGAAACACCTGCCGGGCTGGCTGGAACCACCTGCCAGCTACGCCAGAACCACTTGGCGGAGACTCCAGAAACACCTGTTGGGACAGCCGGAACCACCTCTCAGACGTGCCAGAACCATGTGCCTGAGATGCTGGAACCACACCCCGAACAGACCGAAACCACCTGCCAGACCCAACTGAACCACGTGCCGAGCACGCAGGAACAACCTGCTCGCCTCGCCGGAACCACCTGCCGGGCGCAGCGGAAGCACCTGCCGAGCGCGCCGGAGCCACCTGCTCGCCTCGCCGGAACCACCTGCCGGGCGCAGCGGAAGCACCTGCCGAGCGCGCCGGAGCCACCTGCTCGCCTCGCCGGAACCACCTGCCGGGCCCAGCGGAAGCACGTGCCGAGCGCGCCGGAGCCACCTGCTCGCCTCGCCGGAACCACCTGCCGGGCCCAGCGGAAGCACCTGCCGAGCGCGCCGGAGCCACCTGCTCGCCTCGCCGGAACCACGTGCCGGGCCCTAACCCTAACCCTAACCCTAACCCTATCCCCAAACCCTAACCCTAACCCTAACCCCTAACCCTAAGCCTAACCCTAAACCCTAACCCAACCGTAACCCTAACCCTAACCCTACCCCTAACCCTAACCCCTAACCCCAAACCCTAAACCCTAACCCTAACCGTAACCCTAACCCTATCCCTAACCCTAACCTGACGGACAGGCTGGAACCAGCTGCTCAACTCGCCGGAACCACCTGCCAGACATGCCAGAACCACCTGCCGAGCACGCCGGAGCCACCTGCTGGACTCACCAGAACCACCCGCCTGACAGGCCAAAATCAACAGCTGGCTATGAGAGAACCACCTGGCAGACAATCCGCAATAACCTGCCAGGCATGCAGGAACCACCTCTCAGACGTAAGAGAACCACGTGCCGGACACGCTGGAACCACGTCCTGGACAGACTGGAACCACCTGCCGGACATGCCTGGACCACCTGCCGAGCACGCCGGAACCACCTGCTCGACTCGCAGGACCCATGTGCCAGACACGCCAAAATGAACTGCCGGCTACACCAGAACCACTTACCGGACACTCCGGAATAACCTGCCCGGCATGCCAGAACCACCTCTCAGAAGTGCCAGAAGCACGTGCTGGACATGCCGGAACAACCTATCGGACAGAAAGGAACAACCTGCCGGACACACCAAAATCACCTGCGGGCTACGCCAGAACCACTTGGAGGACTCTCCGGGAAAACCTGCCGGGCATGCTGGAACCACCTCTCAGACGTGCCTGAACCACGTGGCGGACACTCCGCAAACGCATGTCGGGCCGGCCGGAACCACCTCTCAGACGTGCCAGAACCTCATGCCGGACACCCCAGAACCACCTGCTGGACAGACCGGAAACACCTGCCGGACACGCCGGAACCACATGTTCGACTCGCTGGAACCACATTCTGGACATGGCAAAATCACCTGCCGCCTATGCCAGAACCGCTTGGCGAACACTCCGGAATCACCTGTCAGGCATGCCGGAACCACCTCTCAGACCTGCCAGAACCACATGCCAATGACACCGGAAGCACCTGCCGAGCATGCCGGAAGCACCTGCTCGACTCGCCAGAACCACCTGTCGGACACGCCAAAATCACCTGCCGGCTACGCCACAGCCAGTTGGTGAACACTCCGGAAACACCTGCCGGGCTGGCTGGAACCACCTGCCAGCTACGCCAGAACCACTTGGCGGAGACTCCAGAAACACCTGTTGGGCCAGCCGGAACCACCTCTCAGACGTGCCAGAACCATGTGCCTGAGATGCTGGAACCACACCCCGAACAGACCGAAACCACCTGCCAGACCCAACTGAACCACGTGCCGAGCACGCAGGAACAACCTGCTCGCCTCGCCGGAACCACCTGCCGGGCGCAGCGGAAGCACCTGCCGAGCGCGCCGGAGCCACCTGCTCGCCTCGCCGGAACCACCTGCCGGGCCCAGCGGAAGCACGTGCCGAGCGCGCCGGAGCCACCTGCTCGCCTCGCCGGAACCACCTGCCGGGCCCAGCGGAAGCACCTGCCGAGCGCGCCGGAGCCACCTGCTCGCCTCGCCGGAACCACGTGCCGGGCCCTAACCCTAACCCTAACCCTAACCCTATCCCCAAACCCTAACCCTAACCCTAACCCCTAACCCTAAGCCTAACCCTAAACCCTAACCCAACCGTAACCCTAACCCTAACCCTACCCCTAACCCTAACCCCTAACCACAAACCCTAAACCCTAACCCTAACCGTAACCCTAACCCTATCCCTAACCCTAACCTGACGGACAGGCTGGAACCAGCTGCTCAACTCGCCGGAACCACCTGCCAGACATGCCAGAACCACCTGCCGAGCACGCCGGAGCCACCTGCTGGACTCACCAGAACCACCCGCCTGACAGGCCAAAATCAACAGCTGGCTATGAGAGAACCACCTGGCAGACAATCCGCAATAACCTGCCAGGCATGCAGGAACCACCTCTCAGACGTAAGAGAACCACGTGCCGGACACGCTGGAACCACGTCCTGGACAGACTGGAACCACCTGCCGGACATGCCTGGACCACCTGCCGAGCACGCCGGAACCACCTGCTCGACTCGCAGGACCCATGTGCCAGACACGCCAAAATGAACTGCCGGCTACACCAGAACCACTTACCGGACACTCCGGAATAACCTGCCCGGCATGCCAGAACCACCTCTCAGAAGTGCCAGAAGCACGTGCTGGACATGCCGGAACAACCTATCGGACAGAAAGGAACAACCTGCCGGACACACCAAAATCACCTGCGGGCTACGCCAGAACCACTTGGAGGACTCTCCGGGAAAACCTGCCGGGCATGCTGGAACCACCTCTCAGACGTGCCTGAACCACGTGGCGGACACTCCGCAAACGCATGTCGGGCCGGCCGGAACCACCTCTCAGACGTGCCAGAACCTCATGCCGGACACCCCAGAACCACCTGCTGGACAGACCGGAAACACCTGCCGGACACGCCGGAACCACATGTTCGACTCGCTGGAACCACATTCTGGACATGGCAAAATCACCTGCCGCCTATGCCAGAACCGCTTGGCGAACACTCCGGAATCACCTGTCAGGCATGCCGGAACCACCTCTCAGACCTGCCAGAACCACATGCCAATGACACCGGAAGCACCTGCCGAGCATGCCGGAAGCACCTGCTCGACTCGCCAGAACCACCTGTCGGACACGCCAAAATCACCTGCCGGCTACGCCACAGCCAGTTGGTGAACACTCCGGAAACACCTGCCGGGCTGGCTGGAACCACCTGCCAGCTACGCCAGAACCACTTGGCGGAGACTCCAGAAACACCTGTTGGGCCAGCCGGAACCACCTCTCAGACGTGCCAGAACCATGTGCCTGAGATGCTGGAACCACACCCCGAACAGACCGAAACCACCTGCCAGACCCAACTGAACCACGTGCCGAGCACGCAGGAACAACCTGCTCGCCTCGCCGGAACCACCTGCCGGGCGCAGCGGAAGCACCTGCCGAGCGCGCCGGAGCCACCTGCTCGCCTCGCCGGAACCACCTGCCGGGCCCAGCGGAAGCACGTGCCGAGCGCGCCGGAGCCACCTGCTCGCCTCGCCGGAACCACCTGCCGGGCCCAGCGGAAGCACCTGCCGAGCGCGCCGGAGCCACCTGCTCGCCTCGCCGGAACCACGTGCCGGGCCCTAACCCTAACCCTAACCCTAACCCTATCCCCAAACCCTAACCCTAACCCTAACCCCTAACCCTAAGCCTAACCCTAAACCCTAACCCAACCGTAACCCTAACCCTAACCCTACCCCTAACCCTAACCCCTAACCACAAACCCTAAACCCTAACCCTAACCGTAACCCTAACCCTATCCCTAACCCTAACCTGACGGACAGGCTGGAACCAGCTGCTCAACTCGCCGGAACCACCTGCCAGACATGCCAGAACCACCTGCCGAGCACGCCGGAGCCACCTGCTGGACTCACCAGAACCACCCGCCTGACAGGCCAAAATCAACAGCTGGCTATGAGAGAACCACCTGGCAGACAATCCGCAATAACCTGCCAGGCATGCAGGAACCACCTCTCAGACGTAAGAGAACCACGTGCCGGACACGCTGGAACCACGTCCTGGACAGACTGGAACCACCTGCCGGACATGCCTGGACCACCTGCCGAGCACGCCGGAACCACCTGCTCGACTCGCAGGACCCATGTGCCAGACACGCCAAAATGAACTGCCGGCTACACCAGAACCACTTACCGGACACTCCGGAATAACCTGCCCGGCATGCCAGAACCACCTCTCAGAAGTGCCAGAAGCACGTGCTGGACATGCCGGAACAACCTATCGGACAGAAAGGAACAACCTGCCGGACACACCAAAATCACCTGCGGGCTACGCCAGAACCACTTGGAGGACTCTCCGGGAAAACCTGCCGGGCATGCTGGAACCACCTCTCAGACGTGCCTGAACCACGTGGCGGACACTCCGCAAACGCATGTCGGGCCGGCCGGAACCACCTCTCAGACGTGCCAGAACCTCATGCCGGACACCCCAGAACCACCTGCTGGACAGACCGGAAACACCTGCCGGACACGCCGGAACCACATGTTCGACTCGCTGGAACCACATTCTGGACATGGCAAAATCACCTGCCGCCTATGCCAGAACCGCTTGGCGAACACTCCGGAATCACCTGTCAGGCATGCCGGAACCACCTCTCAGACCTGCCAGAACCACATGCCAATGACACCGGAAGCACCTGCCGAGCATGCCGGAAGCACCTGCTCGACTCGCCAGAACCACCTGTCGGACACGCCAAAATCACCTGCCGGCTACGCCACAGCCAGTTGGTGAACACTCCGGAAACACCTGCCGGGCTGGCTGGAACCACCTGCCAGCTACGCCAGAACCACTTGGCGGAGACTCCAGAAACACCTGTTGGGCCAGCCGGAACCACCTCTCAGACGTGCCAGAACCATGTGCCTGAGATGCTGGAACCACACCCCGAACAGACCGAAACCACCTGCCAGACCCAACTGAACCACGTGCCGAGCACGCAGGAACAACCTGCTCGCCTCGCCGGAACCACCTGCCGGGCGCAGCGGAAGCACCTGCCGAGCGCGCCGGAGCCACCTGCTCGCCTCGCCGGAACCACCTGCCGGGCCCAGCGGAAGCACGTGCCGAGCGCGCCGGAGCCACCTGCTCGCCTCGCCGGAACCACCTGCCGGGCCCAGCGGAAGCACCTGCCGAGCGCGCCGGAGCCACCTGCTCGCCTCGCCGGAACCACGTGCCGGGCCCTAACCCTAACCCTAACCCTAACCCTATCCCCAAACCCTAACCCTAACCCTAACCCCTAACCCTAAGCCTAACCCTAAACCCTAACCCAACCGTAACCCTAACCCTAACCCTACCCCTAACCCTAAACCCTAACCCTAACCGTAACCCTAACCCTATCCCTAACCCTAACCTGACGGACAGGCTGGAACCAGCTGCTCAACTCGCCGGAACCACCTGCCAGACATGCCAGAACCACCTGCCGAGCACGCCGGAGCCACCTGCTGGACTCACCAGAACCACCCGCCTGACAGGCCAAAATCAACAGCTGGCTATGAGAGAACCACCTGGCAGACAATCCGCAATAACCTGCCAGGCATGCAGGAACCACCTCTCAGACGTAAGAGAACCACGTGCCGGACACGCTGGAACCACGTCCTGGACAGACTGGAACCACCTGCCGGACATGCCTGGACCACCTGCCGAGCACGCCGGAACCACCTGCTCGACTCGCAGGACCCATGTGCCAGACACGCCAAAATGAACTGCCGGCTACACCAGAACCACTTACCGGACACTCCGGAATAACCTGCCCGGCATGCCAGAACCACCTCTCAGAAGTGCCAGAAGCACGTGCTGGACATGCCGGAACAACCTATCGGACAGAAAGGAACAACCTGCCGGACACACCAAAATCACCTGCGGGCTACGCCAGAACCACTTGGAGGACTCTCCGGGAAAACCTGCCGGGCATGCTGGAACCACCTCTCAGACGTGCCTGAACCACGTGGCGGACACTCCGCAAACGCATGTCGGGCCGGCCGGAACCACCTCTCAGACGTGCCAGAACCTCATGCCGGACACCCCAGAACCACCTGCTGGACAGACCGGAAACACCTGCCGGACACGCCGGAACCACATGTTCGACTCGCTGGAACCACATTCTGGACATGGCAAAATCACCTGCCGCCTATGCCAGAACCGCTTGGCGAACACTCCGGAATCACCTGTCAGGCATGCCGGAACCACCTCTCAGACCTGCCAGAACCACATGCCAATGACACCGGAAGCACCTGCCGAGCATGCCGGAAGCACCTGCTCGACTCGCCAGAACCACCTGTCGGACACGCCAAAATCACCTGCCGGCTACGCCACAGCCAGTTGGTGAACACTCCGGAAACACCTGCCGGGCTGGCTGGAACCACCTGCCAGCTATGCCAGAACCACTTGGCGGAGACTCCAGAAACACCTGTTGGGCCAGCCGGAACCACCTCTCAGACGTGCCAGAACCATGTGCCTGAGATTCTGGAACCACACCCCGAACAGACCGAAACCACCTGCCAGACCCAACTGAACCACGTGCCGAGCACGCAGGAACAACCTGCTCGCCTCGCCGGAACCACCTGCCGGGCGCAGCGGAAGCACCTGCCGAGCGCGCCGGAGCCACCTGCTCGCCTCGCCGGAACCACCTGCCGGGCCCAGCGGAAGCACGTGCCGAGCGCGCCGGAGCCACCTGCTCGCCTCGCCGGAACCACCTGCCGGGCCCAGCGGAAGCACCTGCCGAGCGCGCCGGAGCCACCTGCTCGCCTCGCCGGAACCACGTGCCGGGCCCTAACCCTAACCCTAACCCTAACCCTATCCCCAAACCCTAACCCTAACCCTAACCCCTAACCCTAAGCCTAACCCTAAACCCTAACCCAACCGTAACCCTAACCCTAACCCTACCCCTAACCCTAACCCCTAACCCCAAACCCTAAACCCTAACCCTAACCGTAACCCTAACCCTATCCCTAACCCTAACCTGACGGACAGGCTGGAACCAGCTGCTCAACTCGCCGGAACCACCTGCCAGACATGCCAGAACCACCTGCCGAGCACGCCGGAGCCACCTGCTGGACTCACCAGAACCACCCGCCTGACAGGCCAAAATCAACAGCTGGCTATGAGAGAACCACCTGGCAGACAATCCGCAATAACCTGCCAGGCATGCAGGAACCACCTCTCAGACGTAAGAGAACCACGTGCCGGACACGCTGGAACCACGTCCTGGACAGACTGGAACCACCTGCCGGACATGCCTGGACCACCTGCCGAGCACGCCGGAACCACCTGCTCGACTCGCAGGACCCATGTGCCAGACACGCCAAAATGAACTGCCGGCTACACCAGAACCACTTACCGGACACTCCGGAATAACCTGCCCGGCATGCCAGAACCACCTCTCAGAAGTGCCAGAAGCACGTGCTGGACATGCCGGAACAACCTATCGGACAGAAAGGAACAACCTGCCGGACACACCAAAATCACCTGCGGGCTACGCCAGAACCACTTGGAGGACTCTCCGGGAAAACCTGCCGGGCATGCTGGAACCACCTCTCAGACGTGCCTGAACCACGTGGCGGACACTCCGCAAACGCATGTCGGGCCGGCCGGAACCACCTCTCAGACGTGCCAGAACCTCATGCCGGACACCCCAGAACCACCTGCTGGACAGACCGGAAACACCTGCCGGACACGCCGGAACCACATGTTCGACTCGCTGGAACCACATTCTGGACATGGCAAAATCACCTGCCGCCTATGCCAGAACCGCTTGGCGAACACTCCGGAATCACCTGTCAGGCATGCCGGAACCACCTCTCAGACCTGCCAGAACCACATGCCAATGACACCGGAAGCACCTGCCGAGCATGCCGGAAGCACCTGCTCGACTCGCCAGAACCACCTGTCGGACACGCCAAAATCACCTGCCGGCTACGCCACAGCCAGTTGGTGAACACTCCGGAAACACCTGCCGGGCTGGCTGGAACCACCTGCCAGCTACGCCAGAACCACTTGGCGGAGACTCCAGAAACACCTGTTGGGCCAGCCGGAACCACCTCTCAGACGTGCCAGAACCATGTGCCTGAGATGCTGGAACCACACCCCGAACAGACCGAAACCACCTGCCAGACCCAACTGAACCACGTGCCGAGCACGCAGGAACAACCTGCTCGCCTCGCCGGAACCACCTGCCGGGCGCAGCGGAAGCACCTGCCGAGCGCGCCGGAGCCACCTGCTCGCCTCGCCGGAACCACCTGCCGGGCCCAGCGGAAGCACGTGCCGAGCGCGCCGGAGCCACCTGCTCGCCTCGCCGGAACCACCTGCCGGGCCCAGCGGAAGCACCTGCCGAGCGCGCCGGAGCCACCTGCTCGCCTCGCCGGAACCACGTGCCGGGCCCTAACCCTAACCCTAACCCTAACCCTATCCCCAAACCCTAACCCTAACCCTAACCCCTAACCCTAAGCCTAACCCTAAACCCTAACCCAACCGTAACCCTAACCCTAACCCTACCCCTAACCCTAACCCCTAACCCCAAACCCTAAACCCTAACCCTAACCGTAACCCTAACCCTATCCCTAACCCTAACCTGACGGACAGGCTGGAACCAGCTGCTCAACTCGCCGGAACCACCTGCCAGACATGCCAGAACCACCTGCCGAGCACGCCGGAGCCACCTGCTGGACTCACCAGAACCACCCGCCTGACAGGCCAAAATCAACAGCTGGCTATGAGAGAACCACCTGGCAGACAATCCGCAATAACCTGCCAGGCATGCAGGAACCACCTCTCAGACGTAAGAGAACCACGTGCCGGACACGCTGGAACCACGTCCTGGACAGACTGGAACCACCTGCCGGACATGCCTGGACCACCTGCCGAGCACGCCGGAACCACCTGCTCGACTCGCAGGACCCATGTGCCAGACACGCCAAAATGAACTGCCGGCTACACCAGAACCACTTACCGGACACTCCGGAATAACCTGCCCGGCATGCCAGAACCACCTCTCAGAAGTGCCAGAAGCACGTGCTGGACATGCCGGAACAACCTATCGGACAGAACGGAACAACCTGCCGGACACACCAAAATCACCTGCGGGCTACGCCAGAACCACTTGGAGGACTCTCCGGGAAAACCTGCCGGGCATGCTGGAACCACCTCTCAGACGTGCCTGAACCACGTGGCGGACACTCCGCAAACGCATGTCGGGCCGGCCGGAACCACCTCTCAGACGTGCCAGAACCTCATGCCGGACACCCCAGAACCACCTGCTGGACAGACCGGAAACACCTGCCGGACACGCCGGAACCACATGTTCGACTCGCTGGAACCACATTCTGGACATGGCAAAATCACCTGCCGCCTATGCCAGAACCGCTTGGCGAACACTCCGGAATCACCTGTCAGGCATGCCGGAACCACCTCTCAGACCTGCCAGAACCACATGCCAATGACACCGGAAGCACCTGCCGAGCATGCCGGAAGCACCTGCTCGACTCGCCAGAACCACCTGTCGGACACGCCAAAATCACCTGCCGGCTACGCCACAGCCAGTTGGTGAACACTCCGGAAACACCTGCCGGGCTGGCTGGAACCACCTGCCAGCTACGCCAGAACCACTTGGCGGAGACTCCAGAAACACCTGTTGGGCCAGCCGGAACCACCTCTCAGACGTGCCAGAACCATGTGCCTGAGATGCTGGAACCACACCCCGAACAGACCGAAACCACCTGCCAGACCCAACTGAACCACGTGCCGAGCACGCAGGAACAACCTGCTCGCCTCGCCGGAACCACCTGCCGGGCGCAGCGGAAGCACCTGCCGAGCGCGCCGGAGCCACCTGCTCGCCTCGCCGGAACCACCTGCCGGGCCCAGCGGAAGCACGTGCCGAGCGCGCCGGAGCCACCTGCTCGCCTCGCCGGAACCACCTGCCGGGCCCAGCGGAAGCACCTGCCGAGCGCGCCGGAGCCACCTGCTCGCCTCGCCGGAACCACGTGCCGGGCCCTAACCCTAACCCTAACCCTAACCCTATCCCCAAACCCTAACCCTAACCCTAACCCCTAACCCTAAGCCTAACCCTAAACCCTAACCCAACCGTAACCCTAACCCTAACCCTACCCCTAACCCTAACCCCTAACCCCAAACCCTAAACCCTAACCCTAACCGTAACCCTAACCCTATCCCTAACCCTAACCTGACGGACAGGCTGGAACCAGCTGCTCAACTCGCCGGAACCACCTGCCAGACATGCCAGAACCACCTGCCGAGCACGCCGGAGCCACCTGCTGGACTCACCAGAACCACCCGCCTGACAGGCCAAAATCAACAGCTGGCTATGAGAGAACCACCTGGCAGACAATCCGCAATAACCTGCCAGGCATGCAGGAACCACCTCTCAGACGTAAGAGAACCACGTGCCGGACACGCTGGAACCACGTCCTGGACAGACTGGAACCACCTGCCGGACATGCCTGGACCACCTGCCGAGCACGCCGGAACCACCTGCTCGACTCGCAGGACCCATGTGCCAGACACGCCAAAATGAACTGCCGGCTACACCAGAACCACTTACCGGACACTCCGGAATAACCTGCCCGGCATGCCAGAACCACCTCTCAGAAGTGCCAGAAGCACGTGCTGGACATGCCGGAACAACCTATCGGACAGAACGGAACAACCTGCCGGACACACCAAAATCACCTGCGGGCTACGCCAGAACCACTTGGAGGACTCTCCGGGAAAACCTGCCGGGCATGCTGGAACCACCTCTCAGACGTGCCTGAACCACGTGGCGGACACTCCGCAAACGCATGTCGGGCCGGCCGGAACCACCTCTCAGACGTGCCAGAACCTCATGCCGGACACCCCAGAACCACCTGCTGGACAGACCGGAAACACCTGCCGGACACGCCGGAACCACATGTTCGACTCGCTGGAACCACATTCTGGACATGGCAAAATCACCTGCCGCCTATGCCAGAACCGCTTGGCGAACACTCCGGAATCACCTGTCAGGCATGCCGGAACCACCTCTCAGACCTGCCAGAACCACATGCCAATGACACCGGAAGCACCTGCCGAGCATGCCGGAAGCACCTGCTCGACTCGCCAGAACCACCTGTCGGACACGCCAAAATCACCTGCCGGCTACGCCACAGCCAGTTGGTGAACACTCCGGAAACACCTGCCGGGCTGGCTGGAACCACCTGCCAGCTACGCCAGAACCACTTGGCGGAGACTCCAGAAACACCTGTTGGGCCAGCCGGAACCACCTCTCAGACGTGCCAGAACCATGTGCCTGAGATGCTGGAACCACACCCCGAACAGACCGAAACCACCTGCCAGACCCAACTGAACCACGTGCCGAGCACGCAGGAACAACCTGCTCGCCTCGCCGGAACCACCTGCCGGGCGCAGCGGAAGCACCTGCCGAGCGCGCCGGAGCCACCTGCTCGCCTCGCCGGAACCACCTGCCGGGCCCAGCGGAAGCACGTGCCGAGCGCGCCGGAGCCACCTGCTCGCCTCGCCGGAACCACCTGCCGGGCCCAGCGGAAGCACCTGCCGAGCGCGCCGGAGCCACCTGCTCGCCTCGCCGGAACCACGTGCCGGGCCCTAACCCTAACCCTAACCCTAACCCTATCCCCAAACCCTAACCCTAACCCTAACCCCTAACCCTAAGCCTAACCCTAAACCCTAACCCAACCGTAACCCTAACCCTAACCCTACCCCTAACCCTAACCCCTAACCCCAAACCCTAAACCCTAACCCTAACCGTAACCCTAACCCTATCCTTAACCCTAACCTGACGGACAGGCTGGAACCAGCTGCTCAACTCGCCGGAACCACCTGCCAGACATGCCAGAACCACCTGCCGAGCACGCCGGAGCCACCTGCTGGACTCACCAGAACCACCCGCCTGACAGGCCAAAATCAACAGCTGGCTATGAGAGAACCACCTGGCAGACAATCCGCAATAACCTGCCAGGCATGCAGGAACCACCTCTCAGACGTAAGAGAACCACGTGCCGGACACGCTGGAACCACGTCCTGGACAGACTGGAACCACCTGCCGGACATGCCTGGACCACCTGCCGAGCACGCCGGAACCACCTGCTCGACTCGCAGGACCCATGTGCCAGACACGCCAAAATGAACTGCCGGCTACACCAGAACCACTTACCGGACACTCCGGAATAACCTGCCCGGCATGCCAGAACCACCTCTCAGAAGTGCCAGAAGCACGTGCTGGACATGCCGGAACAACCTATCGGACAGAAAGGAACAACCTGCCGGACACACCAAAATCACCTGCGGGCTACGCCAGAACCACTTGGAGGACTCTCCGGGAAAACCTGCCGGGCATGCTGGAACCACCTCTCAGACGTGCCTGAACCACGTGGCGGACACTCCGCAAACGCATGTCGGGCCGGCCGGAACCACCTCTCAGACGTGCCAGAACCTCATGCCGGACACCCCAGAACCACCTGCTGGACAGACCGGAAACACCTGCCGGACACGCCGGAACCACATGTTCGACTCGCTGGAACCACATTCTGGACATGGCAAAATCACCTGCCGCCTATGCCAGAACCGCTTGGCGAACACTCCGGAATCACCTGTCAGGCATGCCGGAACCACCTCTCAGACCTGCCAGAACCACATGCCAATGACACCGGAAGCACCTGCCGAGCATGCCGGAAGCACCTGCTCGACTCGCCAGAACCACCTGTCGGACACGCCAAAATCACCTGCCGGCTACGCCACAGCCAGTTGGTGAACACTCCGGAAACACCTGCCGGGCTGGCTGGAACCACCTGCCAGCTACGCCAGAACCACTTGGCGGAGACTCCAGAAACACCTGTTGGGCCAGCCGGAACCACCTCTCAGACGTGCCAGAACCATGTGCCTGAGATGCTGGAACCACACCCCGAACAGACCGAAACCACCTGCCAGACCCAACTGAACCACGTGCCGAGCACGCAGGAACAACCTGCTCGCCTCGCCGGAACCACCTGCCGGGCGCAGCGGAAGCACCTGCCGAGCGCGCCGGAGCCACCTGCTCGCCTCGCCGGAACCACCTGCCGGGCCCAGCGGAAGCACGTGCCGAGCGCGCCGGAGCCACCTGCTCGCCTCGCCGGAACCACCTGCCGGGCCCAGCGGAAGCACCTGCCGAGCGCGCCGGAGCCACCTGCTCGCCTCGCCGGAACCACGTGCCGGGCCCTAACCCTAACCCTAACCCTAACCCTATCCCCAAACCCTAACCCTAACCCTAACCCCTAACCCTAAGCCTAACCCTAAACCCTAACCCAACCGTAACCCTAACCCTAACCCTACCCCTAACCCTAACCCCTAACCCCAAACCCTAAACCCTAACCCTAACCGTAACCCTAACCCTATCCCTAACCCTAACCTGACGGACAGGCTGGAACCAGCTGCTCAACTCGCCGGAACCACCTGCCAGACATGCCAGAACCACCTGCCGAGCACGCCGGAGCCACCTGCTGGACTCACCAGAACCACCCGCCTGACAGGCCAAAATCAACAGCTGGCTATGAGAGAACCACCTGGCAGACAATCCGCAATAACCTGCCAGGCATGCAGGAACCACCTCTCAGACGTAAGAGAACCACGTGCCGGACACGCTGGAACCACGTCCTGGACAGACTGGAACCACCTGCCGGACATGCCTGGACCACCTGCCGAGCACGCCGGAACCACCTGCTCGACTCGCAGGACCCATGTGCCAGACACGCCAAAATGAACTGCCGGCTACACCAGAACCACTTACCGGACACTCCGGAATAACCTGCCCGGCATGCCAGAACCACCTCTCAGAAGTGCCAGAAGCACGTGCTGGACATGCCGGAACAACCTATCGGACAGAAAGGAACAACCTGCCGGACACACCAAAATCACCTGCGGGCTACGCCAGAACCACTTGGAGGACTCTCCGGGAAAACCTGCCGGGCATGCTGGAACCACCTCTCAGACGTGCCTGAACCACGTGGCGGACACTCCGCAAACGCATGTCGGGCCGGCCGGAACCACCTCTCAGACGTGCCAGAACCTCATGCCGGACACCCCAGAACCACCTGCTGGACAGACCGGAAACACCTGCCGGACACGCCGGAACCACATGTTCGACTCGCTGGAACCACATTCTGGACATGGCAAAATCACCTGCCGCCTATGCCAGAACCGCTTGGCGAACACTCCGGAATCACCTGTCAGGCATGCCGGAACCACCTCTCAGACCTGCCAGAACCACATGCCAATGACACCGGAAGCACCTGCCGAGCATGCCGGAAGCACCTGCTCGACTCGCCAGAACCACCTGTCGGACACGCCAAAATCACCTGCCGGCTACGCCACAGCCAGTTGGTGAACACTCCGGAAACACCTGCCGGGCTGGCTGGAACCACCTGCCAGCTACGCCAGAACCACTTGGCGGAGACTCCAGAAACACCTGTTGGGACAGCCGGAACCACCTCTCAGACGTGCCAGAACCATGTGCCTGAGATGCTGGAACCACACCCCGAACAGACCGAAACCACCTGCCAGACCCAACTGAACCACGTGCCGAGCACGCAGGAACAACCTGCTCGCCTCGCCGGAACCACCTGCCGGGCGCAGCGGAAGCACCTGCCGAGCGCGCCGGAGCCACCTGCTCGCCTCGCCGGAACCACCTGCCGGGCCCAGCGGAAGCACGTGCCGAGCGCGCCGGAGCCACCTGCTCGCCTCGCCGGAACCACCTGCCGGGCCCAGCGGAAGCACCTGCCGAGCGCGCCGGAGCCACCTGCTCGCCTCGCCGGAACCACGTGCCGGGCCCTAACCCTAACCCTAACCCTAACCCTATCCCCAAACCCTAACCCTAACCCTAACCCCTAACCCTAAGCCTAACCCTAAACCCTAACCCAACCGTAACCCTAACCCTAACCCTACCCCTAACCCTAACCCCTAACCCCAAACCCTAAACCCTAACCCTAACCGTAACCCTAACCCTATCCCTAACCCTAACCTGACGGACAGGCTGGAACCAGCTGCTCAACTCGCCGGAACCACCTGCCAGACATGCCAGAACCACCTGCCGAGCACGCCGGAGCCACCTGCTGGACTCACCAGAACCACCCGCCTGACAGGCCAAAATCAACAGCTGGCTATGAGAGAACCACCTGGCAGACAATCCGCAATAACCTGCCAGGCATGCAGGAACCACCTCTCAGACGTAAGAGAACCACGTGCCGGACACGCTGGAACCACGTCCTGGACAGACTGGAACCACCTGCCGGACATGCCTGGACCACCTGCCGAGCACGCCGGAACCACCTGCTCGACTCGCAGGACCCATGTGCCAGACACGCCAAAATGAACTGCCGGCTACACCAGAACCACTTACCGGACACTCCGGAATAACCTGCCCGGCATGCCAGAACCACCTCTCAGAAGTGCCAGAAGCACGTGCTGGACATGCCGGAACAACCTATCGGACAGAAAGGAACAACCTGCCGGACACACCAAAATCACCTGCGGGCTACGCCAGAACCACTTGGAGGACTCTCCGGGAAAACCTGCCGGGCATGCTGGAACCACCTCTCAGACGTGCCTGAACCACGTGGCGGACACTCCGCAAACGCATGTCGGGCCGGCCGGAACCACCTCTCAGACGTGCCAGAACCTCATGCCGGACACCCCAGAACCACCTGCTGGACAGACCGGAAACACCTGCCGGACACGCCGGAACCACATGTTCGACTCGCTGGAACCACATTCTGGACATGGCAAAATCACCTGCCGCCTATGCCAGAACCGCTTGGCGAACACTCCGGAATCACCTGTCAGGCATGCCGGAACCACCTCTCAGACCTGCCAGAACCACATGCCAATGACACCGGAAGCACCTGCCGAGCATGCCGGAAGCACCTGCTCGACTCGCCAGAACCACCTGTCGGACACGCCAAAATCACCTGCCGGCTACGCCACAGCCAGTTGGTGAACACTCCGGAAACACCTGCCGGGCTGGCTGGAACCACCTGCCAGCTACGCCAGAACCACTTGGCGGAGACTCCAGAAACACCTGTTGGGACAGCCGGAACCACCTCTCAGACGTGCCAGAACCATGTGCCTGAGATGCTGGAACCACACCCCGAACAGACCGAAACCACCTGCCAGACCCAACTGAACCACGTGCCGAGCACGCAGGAACAACCTGCTCGCCTCGCCGGAACCACCTGCCGGGCGCAGCGGAAGCACCTGCCGAGCGCGCCGGAGCCACCTGCTCGCCTCGCCGGAACCACCTGCCGGGCCCAGCGGAAGCACGTGCCGAGCGCGCCGGAGCCACCTGCTCGCCTCGCCGGAACCACCTGCCGGGCCCAGCGGAAGCACCTGCCGAGCGCGCCGGAGCCACCTGCTCGCCTCGCCGGAACCACGTGCCGGGCCCTAACCCTAACCCTAACCCTAACCCTATCCCCAAACCCTAACCCTAACCCTAACCCCTAACCCTAAGCCTAACCCTAAACCCTAACCCAACCGTAACCCTAACCCTAACCCTACCCCTAACCCTAACCCCTAACCCCAAACCCTAAACCCTAACCCTAACCGTAACCCTAACCCTATCCCTAACCCTAACCTGACGGACAGGCTGGAACCAGCTGCTCAACTCGCCGGAACCACCTGCCAGACATGCCAGAACCACCTGCCGAGCACGCCGGAGCCACCTGCTGGACTCACCAGAACCACCCGCCTGACAGGCCAAAATCAACAGCTGGCTATGAGAGAACCACCTGGCAGACAATCCGCAATAACCTGCCAGGCATGCAGGAACCACCTCTCAGACGTAAGAGAACCACGTGCCGGACACGCTGGAACCACGTCCTGGACAGACTGGAACCACCTGCCGGACATGCCTGGACCACCTGCCGAGCACGCCGGAACCACCTGCTCGACTCGCAGGACCCATGTGCCAGACACGCCAAAATGAACTGCCGGCTACACCAGAACCACTTACCGGACACTCCGGAATAACCTGCCCGGCATGCCAGAACCACCTCTCAGAAGTGCCAGAAGCACGTGCTGGACATGCCGGAACAACCTATCGGACAGAAAGGAACAACCTGCCGGACACACCAAAATCACCTGCGGGCTACGCCAGAACCACTTGGAGGACTCTCCGGGAAAACCTGCCGGGCATGCTGGAACCACCTCTCAGACGTGCCTGAACCACGTGGCGGACACTCCGCAAACGCATGTCGGGCCGGCCGGAACCACCTCTCAGACGTGCCAGAACCTCATGCCGGACACCCCAGAACCACCTGCTGGACAGACCGGAAACACCTGCCGGACACGCCGGAACCACATGTTCGACTCGCTGGAACCACATTCTGGACATGGCAAAATCACCTGCCGCCTATGCCAGAACCGCTTGGCGAACACTCCGGAATCACCTGTCAGGCATGCCGGAACCACCTCTCAGACCTGCCAGAACCACATGCCAATGACACCGGAAGCACCTGCCGAGCATGCCGGAAGCACCTGCTCGACTCGCCAGAACCACCTGTCGGACACGCCAAAATCACCTGCCGGCTACGCCACAGCCAGTTGGTGAACACTCCGGAAACACCTGCCGGGCTGGCTGGAACCACCTGCCAGCTACGCCAGAACCACTTGGCGGAGACTCCAGAAACACCTGTTGGGCCAGCCGGAACCACCTCTCAGACGTGCCAGAACCATGTGCCTGAGATGCTGGAACCACACCCCGAACAGACCGAAACCACCTGCCAGACCCAACTGAACCACGTGCCGAGCACGCAGGAACAACCTGCTCGCCTCGCCGGAACCACCTGCCGGGCGCAGCGGAAGCACCTGCCGAGCGCGCCGGAGCCACCTGCTCGCCTCGCCGGAACCACCTGCCGGGCCCAGCGGAAGCACGTGCCGAGCGCGCCGGAGCCACCTGCTCGCCTCGCCGGAACCACCTGCCGGGCCCAGCGGAAGCACCTGCCGAGCGCGCCGGAGCCACCTGCTCGCCTCGCCGGAACCACGTGCCGGGCCCTAACCCTAACCCTAACCCTAACCCTATCCCCAAACCCTAACCCTAACCCTAACCCCTAACCCTAAGCCTAACCCTAAACCCTAACCCAACCGTAACCCTAACCCTAACCCTACCCCTAACCCTAACCCCTAACCCCAAACCCTAAACCCTAACCCTAACCGTAACCCTAACCCTATCCCTAACCCTAACCTGACGGACAGGCTGGAACCAGCTGCTCAACTCGCCGGAACCACCTGCCAGACATGCCAGAACCACCTGCCGAGCACGCCGGAGCCACCTGCTGGACTCACCAGAACCACCCGCCTGACAGGCCAAAATCAACAGCTGGCTATGAGAGAACCACCTGGCAGACAATCCGCAATAACCTGCCAGGCATGCAGGAACCACCTCTCAGACGTAAGAGAACCACGTGCCGGACACGCTGGAACCACGTCCTGGACAGACTGGAACCACCTGCCGGACATGCCTGGACCACCTGCCGAGCACGCCGGAACCACCTGCTCGACTCGCAGGACCCATGTGCCAGACACGCCAAAATGAACTGCCGGCTACACCAGAACCACTTACCGGACACTCCGGAATAACCTGCCCGGCATGCCAGAACCACCTCTCAGAAGTGCCAGAAGCACGTGCTGGACATGCCGGAACAACCTATCGGACAGAACGGAACAACCTGCCGGACACACCAAAATCACCTGCGGGCTACGCCAGAACCACTTGGAGGACTCTCCGGGAAAACCTGCCGGGCATGCTGGAACCACCTCTCAGACGTGCCTGAACCACGTGGCGGACACTCCGCAAACGCATGTCGGGCCGGCCGGAACCACCTCTCAGACGTGCCAGAACCTCATGCCGGACACCCCAGAACCACCTGCTGGACAGACCGGAAACACCTGCCGGACACGCCGGAACCACATGTTCGACTCGCTGGAACCACATTCTGGACATGGCAAAATCACCTGCCGCCTATGCCAGAACCGCTTGGCGAACACTCCGGAATCACCTGTCAGGCATGCCGGAACCACCTCTCAGACCTGCCAGAACCACATGCCAATGACACCGGAAGCACCTGCCGAGCATGCCGGAAGCACCTGCTCGACTCGCCAGAACCACCTGTCGGACACGCCAAAATCACCTGCCGGCTACGCCACAGCCAGTTGGTGAACACTCCGGAAACACCTGCCGGGCTGGCTGGAACCACCTGCCAGCTACGCCAGAACCACTTGGCGGAGACTCCAGAAACACCTGTTGGGACAGCCGGAACCACCTCTCAGACGTGCCAGAACCATGTGCCTGAGATGCTGGAACCACACCCCGAACAGACCGAAACCACCTGCCAGACCCAACTGAACCACGTGCCGAGCACGCAGGAACAACCTGCTCGCCTCGCCGGAACCACCTGCCGGGCGCAGCGGAAGCACCTGCCGAGCGCGCCGGAGCCACCTGCTCGCCTCGCCGGAACCACCTGCCGGGCCCAGCGGAAGCCCGTGCCGAGCGCGCCGGAGCCACCTGCTCGCCTCGCCGGAACCACCTGCCGGGCCCAGCGGAAGCACCTGCCGAGCGCGCCGGAGCCACCTGCTCGCCTCGCCGGAACCACGTGCCGGGCCCTAACCCTAACCCTAACCCTAACCCTATCCCCAAACCCTAACCCTAACCCTAACCCCTAACCCTAAGCCTAACCCTAAACCCTAACCCAACCGTAACCCTAACCCTAACCCTACCCCTAACCCTAACCCCTAACCCCAAACCCTAAACCCTAACCCTAACCGTAACCCTAACCCTATCCCTAACCCTAACCTGACGGACAGGCTGGAACCAGCTGCTCAACTCGCCGGAACCACCTGCCAGACATGCCAGAACCACCTGCCGAGCACGCCGGAGCCACCTGCTGGACTCACCAGAACCACCCGCCTGACAGGCCAAAATCAACAGCTGGCTATGAGAGAACCACCTGGCAGACAATCCGCAATAACCTGCCAGGCATGCAGGAACCACCTCTCAGACGTAAGAGAACCACGTGCCGGACACGCTGGAACCACGTCCTGGACAGACTGGAACCACCTGCCGGACATGCCTGGACCACCTGCCGAGCACGCCGGAACCACCTGCTCGACTCGCAGGACCCATGTGCCAGACACGCCAAAATGAACTGCCGGCTACACCAGAACCACTTACCGGACACTCCGGAATAACCTGCCCGGCATGCCAGAACCACCTCTCAGAAGTGCCAGAAGCACGTGCTGGACATGCCGGAACAACCTATCGGACAGAAAGGAACAACCTGCCGGACACACCAAAATCACCTGCGGGCTACGCCAGAACCACTTGGAGGACTCTCCGGGAAAACCTGCCGGGCATGCTGGAACCACCTCTCAGACGTGCCTGAACCACGTGGCGGACACTCCGCAAACGCATGTCGGGCCGGCCGGAACCACCTCTCAGACGTGCCAGAACCTCATGCCGGACACCCCAGAACCACCTGCTGGACAGACCGGAAACACCTGCCGGACACGCCGGAACCACATGTTCGACTCGCTGGAACCACATTCTGGACATGGCAAAATCACCTGCCGCCTATGCCAGAACCGCTTGGCGAACACTCCGGAATCACCTGTCAGGCATGCCGGAACCACCTCTCAGACCTGCCAGAACCACATGCCAATGACACCGGAAGCACCTGCCGAGCATGCCGGAAGCACCTGCTCGACTCGCCAGAACCACCTGTCGGACACGCCAAAATCACCTGCCGGCTACGCCACAGCCAGTTGGTGAACACTCCGGAAACACCTGCCGGGCTGGCTGGAACCACCTGCCAGCTACGCCAGAACCACTTGGCGGAGACTCCAGAAACACCTGTTGGGCCAGCCGGAACCACCTCTCAGACGTGCCAGAACCATGTGCCTGAGATGCTGGAACCACACCCCGAACAGACCGAAACCACCTGCCAGACCCAACTGAACCACGTGCCGAGCACGCAGGAACAACCTGCTCGCCTCGCCGGAACCACCTGCCGGGCGCAGCGGAAGCACCTGCCGAGCGCGCCGGAGCCACCTGCTCGCCTCGCCGGAACCACCTGCCGGGCCCAGCGGAAGCACGTGCCGAGCGCGCCGGAGCCACCTGCTCGCCTCGCCGGAACCACCTGCCGGGCCCAGCGGAAGCACCTGCCGAGCGCGCCGGAGCCACCTGCTCGCCTCGCCGGAACCACGTGCCGGGCCCTAACCCTAACCCTAACCCTAACCCTATCCCCAAACCCTAACCCTAACCCTAACCCCTAACCCTAAGCCTAACCCTAAACCCTAACCCAACCGTAACCCTAACCCTAACCCTACCCCTAACCCTAACCCCTAACCCCAAACCCTAAACCCTAACCCTAACCGTAACCCTAACCCTATCCCTAACCCTAACCTGACGGACAGGCTGGAACCAGCTGCTCAACTCGCCGGAACCACCTGCCAGACATGCCAGAACCACCTGCCGAGCACGCCGGAGCCACCTGCTGGACTCACCAGAACCACCCGCCTGACAGGCCAAAATCAACAGCTGGCTATGAGAGAACCACCTGGCAGACAATCCGCAATAACCTGCCAGGCATGCAGGAACCACCTCTCAGACGTAAGAGAACCACGTGCCGGACACGCTGGAACCACGTCCTGGACAGACTGGAACCACCTGCCGGACATGCCTGGACCACCTGCCGAGCACGCCGGAACCACCTGCTCGACTCGCAGGACCCATGTGCCAGACACGCCAAAATGAACTGCCGGCTACACCAGAACCACTTACCAGACACTCCGGAATAACCTGCCCGGCATGCCAGAACCACCTCTCAGAAGTGCCAGAAGCACGTGCTGGACATGCCGGAACAACCTATCGGACAGAACGGAACAACCTGCCGGACACACCAAAATCACCTGCGGGCTACGCCAGAACCACTTGGAGGACTCTCCGGGAAAACCTGCCGGGCATGCTGGAACCACCTCTCAGACGTGCCTGAACCACGTGGCGGACACTCCGCAAACGCATGTCGGGCCGGCCGGAACCACCTCTCAGACGTGCCAGAACCTCATGCCGGACACCCCAGAACCACCTGCTGGACAGACCGGAAACACCTGCCGGACACGCCGGAACCACATGTTCGACTCGCTGGAACCACATTCTGGACATGGCAAAATCACCTGCCGCCTATGCCAGAACCGCTTGGCGAACACTCCGGAATCACCTGTCAGGCATGCCGGAACCACCTCTCAGACCTGCCAGAACCACATGCCAATGACACCGGAAGCACCTGCCGAGCATGCCGGAAGCACCTGCTCGACTCGCCAGAACCACCTGTCGGACACGCCAAAATCACCTGCCGGCTACGCCACAGCCAGTTGGTGAACACTCCGGAAACACCTGCCGGGCTGGCTGGAACCACCTGCCAGCTACGCCAGAACCACTTGGCGGAGACTCCAGAAACACCTGTTGGGACAGCCGGAACCACCTCTCAGACGTGCCAGAACCATGTGCCTGAGATGCTGGAACCACACCCCGAACAGACCGAAACCACCTGCCAGACCCAACTGAACCACGTGCCGAGCACGCAGGAACAACCTGCTCGCCTCGCCGGAACCACCTGCCGGGCGCAGCGGAAGCACCTGCCGAGCGCGCCGGAGCCACCTGCTCGCCTCGCCGGAACCACCTGCCGGGCCCAGCGGAAGCCCGTGCCGAGCGCGCCGGAGCCACCTGCTCGCCTCGCCGGAACCACCTGCCGGGCCCAGCGGAAGCACCTGCCGAGCGCGCCGGAGCCACCTGCTCGCCTCGCCGGAACCACGTGCCGGGCCCTAACCCTAACCCTAACCCTAACCCTATCCCCAAACCCTAACCCTAACCCTAACCCCTAACCCTAAGCCTAACCCGAAACCCTAACCCAACCGTAACCCTAACCCTAACCCTACCCCTAACCCTAACCCCTAACCCCAAACCCTAAACCCTAACCCTAACCGTAACCCTAACCCTATCCCTAACCCTAACCTGATGGACAGGCTGGAACCAGCTGCTCAACTCGCCGGAACCACCTGCCAGACATGCCAGAACCACCTGCCGAGCACGCCGGAGCCACCTGCTGGACTCACCAGAACCACCCGCCTGACAGGCCAAAATCAACAGCTGGCTATGAGAGAACCACCTGGCAGACAATCCGCAATAACCTGCCAGGCATGCAGGAACCACCTCTCAGACGTAAGAGAACCACGTGCCGGACACGCTGGAACCACGTCCTGGACAGACTGGAACCACCTGCCGGACATGCCTGGACCACCTGCCGAGCACGCCGGAACCACCTGCTCGACTCGCAGGACCCATGTGCCAGACACGCCAAAATGAACTGCCGGCTACACCAGAACCACTTACCGGACACTCCGGAATAACCTGCCCGGCATGCCAGAACCACCTCTCAGAAGTGCCAGAAGCACGTGCTGAACATGCCGGAACAACCTATCGGACAGAAAGGAACAACCTGCCGGACACACCAAAATCACCTGCGGGCTACGCCAGAACCACTTGGAGGACTCTCCGGGAAAACCTGCCGGGCATGCTGGAACCACCTCTCAGACGTGCCTGAACCACGTGGCGGACACTCCGGAAACGCATGTCGGGCCGGCCGGAACCACCTCTCAGACGTGCCAGAACCTCATGCCGGACACCCCAGAACCACCTGCTGGACAGACCGGAAACACCTGCCGGACACGCCGGAACCACATGTTCGACTCGCTGGAACCACATTCTGGACATGGCAAAATCACCTGCCGCCTATGCCAGAACCGCTTGGCGAACACTCCGGAATCACCTGTCAGGCATGCCGGAACCACCTCTCAGACCTGCCAGAACCACATGCCAATGACACCGGAAGCACCTGCCGAGCATGCCGGAAGCACCTGCTCGACTCGCCAGAACCACCTGTCGGACACGCCAAAATCACCTGCCGGCTACGCCACAGCCAGTTGGTGAACACTCCGGAAACACCTGCCGGGCTGGCTGGAACCACCTGCCAGCTACGCCAGAACCACTTGGCGGAGACTCCAGAAACACCTGTTGGGCCAGCCGGAACCACCTCTCAGACGTGCCAGAACCATGTGCCTGAGATGCTGGAACCACACCCCGAACAGACCGAAACCACCTGCCAGACCCAACTGAACAACCTGCCAAGCACGCAGGAACAACCTGCTCGCCTCGCCGGAACCAACTGCCGGGCGCAGCGGAAGCACCTGCCGAGCGCGCCGGAGCCACCTGCTCGCCTCGCCGGAAACACCAGCCGGGCCCAGCGGAAGCACGTGCCGAGCGCGCCGGAGCCACCTGCTCGCCTCGCCGGAACCACCTGCCCGGCGCGCCGGAGCCACCTGCTCGCCTCGCCGGAACCACCTGCCGGGCGCAGCGGAAGCACGTGCCGGGCGCGCCGGAGCCACCTGCTCGGCTCGCCGGAACCACCTGCCGGGCCCTAACCCTAACCCTAACCCTAACCCTATCCCCAAACCCTAACCCTAACCCTAAACCCTAACCCTAAGCCTAACCCTAAACCCTAACCCAACCGTAACCCTAACCCTAACCCTACCCCTAACCCTAACCCCTAACCCCAAACCCTAAACCCTAACCCTAACCGTAACCCTAACCCTATCCCTAACCCTAACCTGACGGACAGGCTGGAACCAGCTGCTCAACTCGCCGGAACCACCTGCCAGACATGCCAGAACCACCTGCCGAGCACGCCGGAGCCACCTGCTGGACTCACCAGAACCACCTGCCTGACAGGCCAAAATCAACAGCTGGCTATGAGAGAACCACCTGGCAGACAATCCGCAATAACCTGCCAGGCATGCAGGAACCACCTCTCAGACGTAAGAGAACCACGTGCCGGACACGCTGGAACCACGTCCTGGACAGACTGGAACCACCTGCCGGACATGCCTGGACCACCTGCCGAGCACGCCGGAACCACCTGCTCGACTCGCAGGACCCATGTGCCAGACACGCCAAAATGAACTGCCGGCTACACCAGAACCACTTACCGGACACTCCGGAATAACCTGCCCGGCATGCCAGAACCACCTCTCAGAAGTGCCAGAAGCACGTGCTGGACATGCCGGAACAACCTATCGGACAGAACGGAACAACCTGCCGGACACACCAAAATCACCTGCGGGCTACGCCAGAACCACTTGGAGGACTCTCCGGGAAAACCTGCCGGGCATGCTGGAACCACCTCTCAGACGTGCCTGAACCACGTGGCGGACACTCCGGAAACGCATGTCGGGCCGGCCGGAACCACCTCTCAGACGTGCCAGAACCTCATGCCGGACACCCCAGAACCACCTGCTGGACAGACCGGAAACACCTGCCGGACACGCCGGAACCACATGTTCGACTCGCTGGAACCACATTCTGGACATGGCAAAATCACCTGCCGCCTATGCCAGAACCGCTTGGCGAACACTCCGGAATCACCTGTCAGGCATGCCGGAACCACCTCTCAGACCTGCCAGAACCACATGCCAATGACACCGGAAGCACCTGCCGAGCATGCCGGAAGCACCTGCTCGACTCGCCAGAACCACCTGTCGGACACGCCAAAATCACCTGCCGGCTACGCCACAGCCAGTTGGTGAACACTCCGGAAACACCTGCCGGGCTGGCTGGAACCACCTGCCAGCTACGCCAGAACCACTTGGCGGAGACTCCAGAAACACCTGTTGGGCCAGCCGGAACCACCTCTCAGACGTGCCAGAACCATGTGCCTGAGATGCTGGAACCACACCCCAAACAGACCGAAACCACCTGCCAGACCCAACTGAACCACGTGCCGAGCACGCAGGAACAACCTGCTCGCCTCGCCGGAACCACCTGCCGGGCGCAGCGGAAGCACCTGCCGAGCGCGCCGGAGCCACCTGCTCGCCTCGCCGGAACCACCTGCCGGGCCCAGCGGAAGCACGTGCTGAGCGCGCCGGAGCCACCTGCTCGCCTCGCCGGAACCACCTGCCGGGCCCAGCGGAAGCACCTGCCGAGCGCGCCGGAGCCACCTGCTCGCCTCGCCGGAACCACGTGCCGGGCCCTAACCCTAACCCTAACCCTAACCCTATCCCCAAACCCTAACCCTAACCCTAACCCCAAACCCTAAGCCTAACCCTAAACCCTAACCCAACCGTAACCCTAACCCTAACCCTACCCCTAACCCTAACCCCTAACCCCAAACCCTAAACCCTAACCCTAACCGTAACCCTAACCTTATCCCTAACCCTAACCTGACGGACAGGCTGGAACCAGCTGCTCAACTCGCCGGAACCACCTGCCAGACATGCCAGAACCACCTGCCGAGCACGCCGGAGCCACCTGCTGGACTCACCAGAACCACCCGCCTGACAGGCCAAAATCAACAGCTGGCTATGAGAGAACCACCTGGCAGACAATCCGCAATAACCTGCCAGGCATGCAGGAACCACCTCTCAGACGTAAGAGAACCACGTGCCGGACACGCTGGAACCACGTCCTGGACAGACTGGAACCACCTGCCGGACATGCCTGGACCACCTGCCGAGCACGCCTGAACCACCTGCTCGACTCGCAGGACCCATGTGCCAGACACGCCAAAATGAACTGCCGGCTACACCAGAACCACTTACCGGACACTCCGGAATAACCTGCCTGGCATGCCAGAACCACCTCTCAGAAGTGCCAGAAGCACGTGCTGGACATGCCGGAACAACCTATCGGACAGAAAGGAACAACCTGCCGGACACACCAAAATCACCTGCAGGCTACGCCAGAACCACTTGGAGGACTCTCCGGGAAAACCTGCCGGGCATGCTGGAACCACCTCTCAGACGTGCCTGAACCACGTGGCGGACACTCCGCAAACGAATGTCGGGCCGGCCGGAACCACCTCTCAGACGTGCCAGAACCTCATGCCGGACACCCCAGAACCACCTGCTGGACAGACCGGAAACACCTGCCGGACACGCCGGAACCACATGTTCGACTCGCTGGAACCACATTCTGGACATGGCAAAATCACCTGCCGCCTATGCCAGAACCGCTTGGCGAACACTCCGGAATCACCTGTCAGGCATGCCGGAACCACCTCTCAGACCTGCCAGAACCACATGCCAATGACACCGGAAGCACCTGCCGAGCATGCCGGAAGCACCTGCTCGACTCGCCAGAACCACCTGTCGGACACGCCAAAATCACCTGCCGGCTACGCCACAGCCAGTTGGTGAACACTCCGGAAACACCTGCCGGGCTGGCTGGAACCACCTGCCAGCTACGCCAGAACCACTTGGCGGAGACTCCAGAAACACCTGTTGGGCCAGCCGGAACCACCTCTCAGACGTGCCAGAACCATGTGCCTGAGATGCTGGAACCACACCCCGAACAGACCGAAACCACCTGCCAGACCCAACTGAACCACGTGCCGAGCACGCAGGAACAACCTGCTCGCCTCGCCGGAACCACCT
Organism: Equus asinus; assembly: GCF_041296235.1. Classification (NCBI taxonomy): domain Eukaryota; kingdom Metazoa; phylum Chordata; class Mammalia; order Perissodactyla; family Equidae; genus Equus; species Equus asinus. Next base: position 33,232,491 of record NC_091819.1, on the reverse strand, counting down.
GCCGGGCGCAGCGGAAGCACCTGCCGAGCGCGCCGGAGCCACCTGCTCGCCTCGCCGGAACCACCTGCCGGGCCCAGCGGAAGCACGTGCTGAGCGCGCCGGAGCCACCTGCTCGCCTCGCCGGAACCACCTGCCGGGCCCAGCGGAAGCACCTGCCGAGCGCGCCGGAGCCACCTGCTCGCCTCGCCGGAACCACGTGCCGGGCCCTAACCCTAACCCTAACCCTAACCCTATCCCCAAACCCTTACCCTAACCCTAACCCCTAACCCTAAGCCTAACCCTAAACCCTAACCCAACCGTAACCCTAACCCTAACCCTACCCCTAACCCTAACCCCTAACCCAAAACCCTAAACCCTAACCCTAACCGTAACCCTAACCCTATCCCTAACCCTAACCTGACGGACAGGCTGGAACCAGCTGCTCAACTCGCCGGAACCACCTGCAAGACATGCCAGAACCACCTGCCGAGCACGCCGGAGCCACCTGCTGGACTCACCAGAACCACCCGCCTGACAGGCCAAAATCAACAGCTGGCTATGAGAGAACCACCTGGCAGACAATCCGCAATAACCTGCCAGGCATGCAGGAACCACCTCTCAGACGTAAGAGAACCACGTGCCGGACACGCTGGAACCACGTCCTGGACAGACTGGAACCACCTGCCGGACATGCCTGGACCACCTGCCGAGCACGCCGGAACCACCTGCTCGACTCGCAGGACCCATGTGCCAGACACGCCAAAATGAACTGCCGGCTACACCAGAACCACTTACCGGACACTCCGGAATAACCTGCCCGGCATGCCAGAACCACCTCTCAGAAGTGCCAGAAGCACGTGCTGGACATGCCGGAACAACCTATCGGACAGAACGGAACAACCTGCCGGACACACCAAAATCACCTGCGGGCTACGCCAGAACCACTTGGAGGACTCTCCGGGAAAACCTGCCGGGCATGCTGGAACCACCTCTCAGACGTGCCTGAACCACGTGGCGGACACTCCGGAAACGCATGTCGGGCCGGCCGGAACCACCTCTCAGACGTGCCAGAACCTCATGCCGGACACCCCAGAACCACCTGCTGGACAGACCGGAAACACCTGCCGGACACGCCGGAACCACATGTTCGACTCGCTGGAACCACATTCTGGACATGGCAAAATCACCTGCCGCCTATGCCAGAACCGCTTGGCGAACACTCCGGAATCACCTGTCAGGCATGCCGGAACCACCTCTCAGACCTGCCAGAACCACATGCCAATGACACCGGAAGCACCTGCCGAGCATGCCGGAAGCACCTGCTCGACTCGCCAGAACCACCTGTCGGACACGCCAAAATCACCTGCCGGCTACGCCACAGCCAGTTGGTGAACACTCCGGAAACACCTGCCGGGCTGGCTGGAACCACCTGCCAGTCACGCCAACATCACCTGCCACCTACGCCAGAACCACTTGGCGGAGACTCCAGAAACACCTGTTGGGCCAGCCGGAACCACCTCTCAGACGTGCCAGAACCATGTGCCTGAGATGCTGGAACCACACCCCGAACAGACCGAAACCACCTGCCAGACCCAACTGAACAACCTGCCAAGCACGCAGGAACAACCTGCTCGCCTCGCCGGAACCAACTGCCGGGCGCAGCGGAAGCACCTGCCGAGCGCGCCGGAGCCACCTGCTCGCCTCGCCGGAAACACCAGCCGGGCCCAGCGGAAGCACCTGCCGAGCGCGCCGGAGCCACCTGCTCGCCTCGCCGGAACCACCTGCCGGGCGCAGCGGAAGCACCTGCCGGGCGCGCCGGAGCCACCTGCTCGGCTCGCCGGAACCACCTGCCGGGCCCTAACCCTAACCCTAACCCTAACCCTATCCCCAAACCCTAACCCTAACCCTAACCCCTAACCCTAAGCCTAACCCTAAACCCTAACCCAACCGTAACCCTAACCCTAACCCTACCCCTAACCCTAACCCCTAACCCCAAACCCTAAACCCTAACCCTAACCGTAACCCTAACCCTATCCCTAACCCTAACCTGACGGACAGGCTGGAACCAGCTGCTCAACTCGCCGGAACCACCTGCCAGACATGCCAGAACCACCTGCCGAGCACGCCGGAGCCACCTGCTGGACTCACCAGAACCACCTGCCTGACAGGCCAAAATCAACAGCTGGCTATGAGAGAACCACCTGGCAGACAATCCGCAATAACCTGCCAGGCATGCAGGAAAAACCTCTCAGACGTAAGAGAACCACGTGCCGGACACGCTGGAACCACGTCCTGGACAGACTGGAACCACCTGCCGGACATGCCTGGACCACCTGCCGAGCACGCCGGAACCACCTGCTCGACTCGCAGGACCCATGTGCCAGACACGCCAAAATGAACTGCCGGCTACACCAGAACCACTTACCGGACACTCCGGAATAACCTGCCCGGCATGCCAGAACCACCTCTCAGAAGTGCCAGAAGCACGTGCTGGACATGCCGGAACAACCTATCGGACAGAACGGAACAACCTGCCGGACACACCAAAATCACCTGCTGGCTACGCCAGAACCATTTGGAGGACTCTCCGGGAAAACCTGCCGGGCATGCTGGAATCACCTCTCAGACGTGCCTGAACCACGTGGCGGACACTCCGGAAACGCATGTCGGGCCGGCCGGAACCACCTCTCAGACGTGCCAGAACCTCATGCCGGACACCCCAGAACCACCTGCTGGACAGACCGGAAACACCTGCCGGACACGCCGGAACCACATGTTCGACTCGCTGGAACCACATTCTGGACATGGCAAAATCACCTGCCGCCTATGCCAGAACCGCTTGGCGAACACTCCGGAATCACCTGTCAGGCATGCCGGAACCACCTCTCAGACCTGCCAGAACCACATGCCAATGACACCGGAAGCACCTGCCGAGCATGCCGGAAGCACCTGCTCGACTCGCCAGAACCACCTGTCGGACACGCCAAAATCACCTGCCGGCTACGCCACAGCCAGTTGGTGAACACTCCGGAAACACCTGCCGGGCTGGCTGGAACCACCTGCCAGCTACGCCAGAACCACTTGGCGGAGACTCCAGAAACACCTGTTGGGCCAGCCGGAACCACCTCTCAGACGTGCCAGAACCATGTGCCTGAGATGCTGGAACCACACCCCGAACAGACCGAAACCACCTGCCAGACCCAACTGAACCACGTGCCGAGCACGCAGGAACAACCTGCTCGCCTCGCCGGAACCACCGGCCGGGCGCAGCGGAAGCACCTGCCGAGCGCGCCGGAGCCACCTGCTCGCCTCGCCGGAACCACCTGCCGGGCCCAGCGGAAGCACGTGCTGAGCGCGCCGGAGCCACCTGCTCGCCTCGCCGGAACCACCTGCCGGGCCCAGCGGAAGCAACTGCCGAGCGCGCCGGAGCCACCTGCTCGCCTCGCCGGAACCACGTGCCGGGCCCTAACCCTAACCCTAACCCTAACCCTATCCCCAAACCCTAACCCTAACCCTAACCCCTAACCCTAAGCCTAACCCTAAACCCTAACCCAACCGTAACCCTAACCCTAACCCTACCCCTAACCCTAACCCCTAACCCCAAACCCTAAACCCTAACCCTAACCGTAACCCTAACCTTATCCCTAACCCTAACCTGATGGACAGGCTGGAACCAGCTGCTCAACTCGCCGGAACCACCTGCCAGACATGCCAGAACCACCTGCCGAGCACGCCGGAGCCACCTGCTGGACTCACCAGAACCACCCGCCTGACAGGCCAAAATCAACAGCTGGCTATGAGAGAACCACCTGGCAGACAATCCGCAATAACCTGCCAGGCATGCAGGAACCACCTCTCAGACGTAAGAGAACCACGTGCCGGACACGCTGGAACCACGTCCTGGACAGACTGGAACCACCTGCCGGACATGCCTGGACCACCTGCCGAGCACGCCGGAACCACCTGCTCGACTCGCAGGACCCATGTGCCAGACACGCCAAAATGAACTGCCGGCTACACCAGAACCACTTACCGGACACTCCGGAATAACCTGCCCGGCATGCCAGAACCACCTCTCAGAAGTGCCAGAAGCACGTGCTGGACATGCCGGAACAACCTATCGGACAGAACGGAACAACCTGCCGGACACACCAAAATCACCTGCGGGCTACGCCAGAACCATTTGGAGGACTCTCCGGGAAAACCTGCCGGGCATGCTGGAATCACCTCTCAGACGTGCCTGAACCACGTGGCGGACACTCCGGAAACGCATGTCGGGCCGGCCGGAACCACCTCTCAGACGTGCCAGAACCTCATGCCGGACACCCCAGAACCACCTGCTGGACAGACCGGAAACACCTGCCGGACACGCCGGAACCACATGTTCGACTCGCTGGAACCACATTCTGGACATGGCAAAATCACCTGCCGCCTATGCCAGAACCGCTTGGCGAACACTCCGGAATCACCTGTCAGGCATGCCGGAACCACCTCTCAGACCTGCCAGAACCACATGCCAATGACACCGGAAGCACCTGCCGAGCATGCCGGAAGCACCTGCTCGACTCGCCAGAACCACCTGTCGGACACGCCAAAATCACCTGCCGGCTACGCCACAGCCAGTTGGTGAACACTCCGGAAACACCTGCCGGGCTGGCTGGAACCACCTGCCAGCTACGCCAGAACCACTTGGCGGAGACTCCAGAAACACCTGTTGGGCCAGCCGGAACCACCTCTCAGACGTGCCAGAACCATGTGCCTGAGATGCTGGAACCACACCCCGAACAGACCGAAACCACCTGCCAGACCCAACTGAACCACGTGCCGAGCACGCAGGAACAACCTGCTCGCCTCGCCGGAACCACCGGCCGGGCGCAGCGGAAGCACCTGCCGAGCGCGCCGGAGCCACCTGCTCGCCTCGCCGGAACCACCTGCCGGGCCCAGCGGAAGCACGTGCTGAGCGCGCCGGAGCCACCTGCTCGCCTCGCCGGAACCACCTGCCGGGCCCAGCGGAAGCAACTGCCGAGCGCGCCGGAGCCACCTGCTCGCCTCGCCGGAACCACGTGCCGGGCCCTAACCCTAACCCTAACCCTAACCCTATCCCCAAACCCTAACCCTAACCCTAACCCCTAACCCTAAGCCTAACCCTAAACCCTAACCCAACCGTAACCCTAACCCTAACCCTACCCCTAACCCTAACCCCTAACCCCAAACCCTAAACCCTAACCCTAACCGTAACCCTAACCTTATCCCTAACCCTAACCTGATGGACAGGCTGGAACCAGCTGCTCAACTCGCCGGAACCACCTGCCAGACATGCCAGAACCACCTGCCGAGCACGCCGGAGCCACCTGCTGGACTCACCAGAACCACCCGCCTGACAGGCCAAAATCAACAGCTGGCTATGAGAGAACCACCTGGCAGACAATCCGCAATAACCTGCCAGGCATGCAGGAACCACCTCTCAGACGTAAGAGAACCACGTGCCGGACACGCTGGAACCACGTCCTGGACAGACTGGAACCACCTGCCGGACATGCCTGGACCACCTGCCGAGCACGCCGGAACCACCTGCTCGACTCGCAGGACCCATGTGCCAGACACGCCAAAATGAACTGCCGGCTACACCAGAACCACTTACCGGACACTCCGGAATAACCTGCCCGGCATGCCAGAACCACCTCTCAGAAGTGCCAGAAGCACGTGCTGGACATGCCGGAACAACCTATCGGACAGAACGGAACAACCTGCCGGACACACCAAAATCACCTGCGGGCTACGCCAGAACCACTTGGAGGACTCTCCGGGAAAACCTGCCGGGCATGCTGGAACCACCTCTCAGACGTGCCTGAACCACGTGGCGGACACTCCGCAAACGCATGTCGGGCCGGCCGGAACCACCTCTCAGACGTGCCAGAACCTCATGCCGGACACCCCAGAACCACCTGCTGGACAGACCGGAAACACCTGCCGGACACGCCGGAACCACATGTTCGACTCGCTGGAACCACATTCTGGACATGGCAAAATCACCTGCCGCCTATGCCAGAACCGCTTGGCGAACACTCCGGAATCACCTGTCAGGCATGCCGGAACCACCTCTCAGACCTGCCAGAACCACATGCCAATGACACCGGAAGCACCTGCCGAGCATGCCGGAAGCACCTGCTCGACTCGCCAGAACCACCTGTCGGACACGCCAAAATCACCTGCCGGCTACGCCACAGCCAGTTGGTGAACACTCCGGAAACACCTGCCGGGCTGGCTGGAACCACCTGCCAGCTACGCCAGAACCACTTGGCGGAGACTCCAGAAACACCTGTTGGGCCAGCCGGAACCACCTCTCAGACGTGCCAGAACCATGTGCCTGAGATGCTGGAACCACACCCCGAACAGACCGAAACCACCTGCCAGACCCAACTGAACCACCTGCCGAGCACGCAGGAACAACCTGCTCGCCTCGCCGGAACCACCTGCCGGGCCCAGCGGAAGCACCTGCCGAGCGCGCCGGAGCCACCTGCTCGCCTCGCCGGAACCACGTGCCGGGCCCTAACCCTAACCCTAACCCTAACCCTATCCCCAAACCCTTACCCTAACCCTAACCCCTAACCCTAAGCCTAACCCTAAACCCTAACCCAACCGTAACCCTAACCCTAACCCTACCCCTAACCCTAACCCCTAACCCCAAACCCTAAACCCTAACCCTAACAGTAACCCTAACCCTATCCCTAACCCTAACCTGACGGACAGGCTGGAACCAGCTGCTCAACTCGCCGGAACCACCTGCAAGACATGCCAGAACCACCTGCCGAGCACGCCGGAGCCACCTGCTGGACTCACCAGAACCACCTGCCTGACAGGCCAAAATCAACAGCTGGCTATGAGAGAACCACCTGGCAGACAATCCGCAATAACCTGCCAGGCATGCAGGAACCACCTCTCAGACGTAAGAGAACCACGTGCCGGACACGCTGGAACCACGTCCTGGACAGACTGGAACCACCTGCCGGACATGCCTGGACCACCTGCCGAGCACGCCGGAACCACCTGCTCGACTCGCAGGACCCATGTGCCAGACACGCCAAAATGAACTGCCGGCTACACCAGAACCACTTACCGGACACTCCGGAATAACCTGCCCGGCATGCCAGAACCACCTCTCAGAAGTGCCAGAAGCACGTGCTGGACATGCCGGAACAACCTATCGGACAGAACGGAACAACCTGCCGGACACACCAAAATCACCTGCGGGCTACGCCAGAACCACTTGGAGGACTCTCCGGGAAAACCTGCCGGGCATGCTGGAACCACCTCTCAGACGTGCCTGAACCACGTGGCGGACACTCCGGAAACGCATGTCGGGCCGGCCGGAACCACCTCTCAGACGTGCCAGAACCTCATGCCGGACACCCCAGAACCACCTGCTGGACAGACCGGAAACACCTGCCGGACACGCCGGAACCACATGTTCGACTCGCTGGAACCACATTCTGGACATGGCAAAATCACCTGCCGCCTATGCCAGAACCGCTTGGCGAACACTCCGGAATCACCTGTCAGGCATGCCGGAACCACCTCTCAGACCTGCCAGAACCACATGCCAATGACACCGGAAGCACCTGCCGAGCATGCCGGAAGCACCTGCTCGACTCGCCAGAACCACCTGTCGGACACGCCAAAATCACCTGCCGGCTACGCCACAGCCAGTTGGTGAACACTCCGGAAACACCTGCCGGGCTGGCTGGAACCACCTGCCAGCTACGCCAGAACCACTTGGCGGAGACTCCAGAAACACCTGTTGGGCCAGCCGGAACCACCTCTCAGACGTGCCAGAACCATGTGCCTGAGATGCTGGAACCACACCCCGAACAGACCGAAACCACCTGCCAGACCCAACTGAACAACCTGCCAAGCACGCAGGAACAACCTGCTCGCCTCGCCGGAACCAACTGCCGGGCGCAGCGGAAGCACCTGCCGAGCGCGCCGGAGCCACCTGCTCGCCTCGCCGGAAACACCAGCCGGGCCCAGCGGAAGCACCTGCCGAGCGCGCCGGAGCCACCTGCTCGCCTCGCCGGAACCACCTGCCCAGCGCGCCGGAGCCACCTGCTCGCCTCGCCGGAACCACCTGCCGGGCGCAGCGGAAGCACCTGCCGGGCGCGCCGGAGCCACCTGCTCGTCTCGCCGGAACCACCTGCCGGGCCCTAACCCTAACCCTAACCCTAACCCTATCCCCAAACCCTAACCCTAACCCTAACCCCTAACCCTAAGCCTAACCCTAAACCCTAACCCAACCGTAACCCTAACCCTAACCCTACCCCTAACCCTAACCCCTAACCCCAAACCCTAAACCCTAACCCTAACCGTAACCCTAACCCTATCCCTAACCCTAACCTGACGGACAGGCTGGAACCAGCTGCTCAACTCGCCGGAACCACCTGCCAGACATGCCAGAACCACCTGCCGAGTACGCCGGAGCCACCTGCTGGACTCACCAGAACCACCTGCCTGACAGGCCAAAATCAACAGCTGGCTATGAGAGAACCACCTGGCAGACAATCCGCAATAACCTGCCAGGCATGCAGGAACCACCTCTCAGACGTAAGAGAACCACGTGCCGGACACGCTGGAACCACGTCCTGGACAGACTGGAACCACCTGCCGGACATGCCTGGACCACCTGCCGAGCACGCCGGAACCACCTGCTCGACTCGCCGTACCCATGTGCCAGACACGCCAAAATGAACTGCCGGCTACACCAGAACCACTTACCGGACACTCCGGAATAACCTGCCCGGCATGCCAGAACCACCTCTCAGAAGTGCCAGAAGCACGTGCTGGACATGCCGGAACAACCTATCGGACAGAACGGAACAACCTGCCGGACACACCAAAATCACCTGCGGGCTACGCCAGAACCACTTGGAGGACTCTCCGGGAAAACCTGCCGGGCATGCTGGAACCACCTCTCAGACGTGCCTGAACCACGTGGCGGACACTCCGGAAACGCATGTCGGGCCGGCCGGAACCACCTCTCAGACGTGCCAGAACCTCATGCCGGACACCCCAGAACCACCTGCTGGACAGACCGGAAACACCTGCCGGACACGCCGGAACCACATGTTCGACTCGCTGGAACCACATTCTGGACATGGCAAAATCACCTGCCGCCTATGCCAGAACCGCTTGGCGAACACTCCGGAATCACCTGTCAGGCATGCCGGAACCACCTCTCAGACCTGCCAGAACCACATGCCAATGACACCGGAAGCACCTGCCGAGCATGCCGGAAGCACCTGCTCGACTCGCCAGAACCACCTGTCGGACACGCCAAAATCACCTGCCGGCTACGCCACAGCCAGTTGGTGAACACTCCGGAAACACCTGCCGGGCTGGCTGGAACCACCTGCCAGTCACGCCAACATCACCTGCCAGCTACGCCAGAACCACTTGGCGGAGACTCCAGAAACACCTGTTGGGCCAGCCGGAACCACCTCTCAGACGTGCCAGAACCATGTGCCTGAGATGCTGGAACCACACCCCGAACAGACCGAAACCACCTGCCAGACCCAACTGAACAACCTGCCAAGCACGCAGGAACAACCTGCTCGCCTCGCCGGAACCAACTGCCGGGCACAGCGGAAGCACCTGCCGAGCACGCCGGAGCCACCTGCTCGCCTCGCCGGAAACACCAGCCGGGCCCAGCGGAAGCACCTGCCGAGCGCGCCGGAGCCACCTGCTCGCCTCGCCGGAACCACCTGCCCGGCGCGCCGGAGCCACCTGCTCGCCTCGCCGGAACCACCTGCCGGGCGCAGCGGAAGCACCTGCCGGGCGCGCCGGAGCCACCTGCTCGGCTCGCCGGAACCACCTGCCGGGCCCTAACCCTAACCCTAACCCTAACCCTATCCCCAAACCCTAACCCTAACCCTAACCCCTAACCCTAAGCCTAACCCTAAACCCTAACCCAACCGTAACCCTAACCTTAACCCTACCCCTAACCCTAACCCCTAACCCCAAACCCTAAACCCTAACCCTAACCGTAACCCTAACCCTATCCCTAACCCTAACCTGACGGACAGGCTGGAACCAGCTGCTCAACTCGCCGGAACCACCTGCCAGACATGCCAGAACCACCTGCCGAGTACGCCGGAGCCACCTGCTGGACTCACCAGAACCACCTGCCTGACAGGCCAAAATCAACAGCTGGCTATGAGAGAACCACCTGGCAGACAATCCGCAATAACCTGCCAGGCATGCAGGAACCACCTCTCAGACGTAAGAGAACCACGTGCCGGACACGCTGGAACCACGTCCTGGACAGACTGGAACCACCTGCCGGACATGCCTGGACCACCTGCCGAGCACGCCGGAACCACCTGCTCGACTCGCAGGACCCATGTGCCAGACACGCCAAAATGAACTGCCGGCTACACCAGAACCACTTACCGGACACTCCGGAATAACCTGCCCGGCATGACAGAACCACCTCTCAGAAGTGCCAGAAGCACGTGCTGGACATGCCGGAACAACCTATCGGACAGAACGGAACAACCTGCCGGACACACCAAAATCACCTGCGGGCTACGCCAGAACCACTTGGAGGACTCTCCGGGAAAACCTGCCGGGCATGCTGGAACCACCTCTCAGACGTGCCTGAACCACGTGGCGGACACTCCGGAAACGCATGTCGGGCCGGCCGGAACCACCTCTCAGACGTGCCAGAACCTCATGCCGGACACCCCAGAACCACCTGCTGGACAGACCGGAAACACCTGCCGGACACGCCGGAACCACATGTTCGACTCGCTGGAACCACATTCTGGACATGGCAAAATCACCTGCCGCCTATGCCAGAACCGCTTGGCGAACACTCCGGAATCACCTGTCAGGCATGCCGGAACCACCTCTCAGACCTGCCAGAACCACATGCCAATGACACCGGAAGCACCTGCCGAGCATGCCGGAAGCACCTGCTCGACTCGCCAGAACCACCTGTCGGACACGCCAAAATCACCTGCCGGCTACGCCACAGCCAGTTGGTGAACACTCCGGAAACACCTGCCGGGCTGGCTGGAACCACCTGCCAGTCACGCCAACATCACCTGCCAGCTACGCCAGAACCACTTGGCGGAGACTCCAGAAACACCTGTTGGGCCAGCCGGAACCACCTCTCAGACGTGCCAGAACCATGTGCCTGAGATGCTGGAACCACACCCCGAACAGACCGAAACCACCTGCCAGACCCAACTGAACAACCTGCCAAGCACGCAGGAACAACCTGCTCGCCTCGCCGGAACCAACTGCCGGGCACAGCGGAAGCACCTGCCGAGCACGCCGGAGCCACCTGCTTGCCTCGCCGGAAACACCAGCCGGGCCCAGCGGAAGCACCTGCCGAGCGCGCCGGAGCCACCTGCTCGCCTCGCCGGAACCACCTGCCCGGCGCGCCGGAGCCACCTGCTCGCCTCGCCGGAACCACCTGCCGGGCGCAGCGGAAGCACCTGCCGGGCGCGCCGGAGCCACCTGCTCGGCTCGCCGGTACCACCTGCCGGGCCCTAACCCTAACCCTAACCCTAACCCTATCCCCAAACCCTAACCCTAACCCTAACCCCTAACCCTAAGCCTAACCCTAAACCCTAACCCAACCGTAACCCTAACCTTAACCCTACCCCTAACCCTAACCCCTAACCCCAAACCCTAAACCCTAACCCTAACCGTAACCCTAACCCTATCCCTAACCCTAACCTGACGGACAGGCTGGAACCAGCTGCTCAACTCGCCGGAACCACCTGCCAGACATGCCAGAACCACCTGCCGAGTACGCCGGAGCCACCTGCTGGACTCACCAGAACCACCTGCCTGACAGGCCAAAATCAACAGCTGGCTATGAGAGAACCACCTGGCAGACAATCCGCAATAACCTGCCAGGCATGCAGGAACCACCTCTCAGACGTAAGAGAACCACGTGCCGGACACGCTGGAACCACGTCCTGGACAGACTGGAACCACCTGCCGGACATGCCTGGACCACCTGCCGAGCACGCCGCAACCACCTGCTCGACTCGCAGGACCCATGTGCCAGACACGCCAAAATGAACTGCCGGCTACACCAGAACCACTTACCGGACACTCCGGAATAACCTGCCCGGCATGACAGAACCACCTCTCAGAAGTGCCAGAAGCACGTGCTGGACATGCCGGAACAACCTATCGGACAGAACGGAACAACCTGCCGGACACACCAAAATCACCTGCGGGCTACGCCAGAACCACTTGGAGGACTCTCCGGGAAAACCTGCCGGGCATGCTGGAACCACCTCTCAGACGTGCCTGAACCACGTGGCGGACACTCCGGAAACGCATGTCGGGCCGGCCGGAACCACCTCTCAGACGTGCCAGAACCTCATGCCGGACACCCCAGAACCACCTGCTGGACAGACCGGAAACACCTTCCGGACACGCCGGAACCACATGTTCGACTCGCTGGAACCACATTCTGGACATGGCAAAATCACCTGCCGCCTATGCCAGAACCGCTTGGCGAACACTCCGGAATCACCTGTCAGGCATGCCGGAACCACCTCTCAGACCTGCCAGAACCACATGCCAATGACACCGGAAGCACCTGCCGAGCATGCCGGAAGCACCTGCTCGACTCGCCAGAACCACCTGTCGGACACGCCAAAATCACCTGCCGGCTACGCCAAAGCCAGTTGGTGAACACTCCGGAAACACCTGCCGGGCTGGCTGGAACCACCTGCCAGTCACGCCAACATCACCTGCCAGCTACGCCAGAACCACTTGGCGGAGACTCCAGAAACACCTGTTGGGCCAGCCGGAACCACCTCTCAGACGTGCCAGAACCATGTGCCTGAGATGCTGGAACCACACCCCGAACAGACCGAAACCACCTGCCAGACCCAACTGAACAACCTGCCAAGCACGCAGGAACAACCTGCTCACCTCGCCGGAACCAACTGCCGGGCGCAGCGGAAGCACCTGCCGAGCACACCGGAGCCACCTGCTCGCCTCGCCGGAAACACCAGCCGGGCCGAGCGGAAGCACCTGCCGAGCGCGCCGGAGCCACCTGCTCGCCTCGCCGGAACCACCTGCCCGGCGCGCCGGAGCCACCTGCTCGCCTCGCCGGAACCACCTGCCGGGCGCAGCGGAAGCACCTGCCGGGCGCGCCGGAGCCACCTGCTCGGCTCGCCGGAACCACCTGCCGGGCCCTAACCCTAACCCTAACCCTAACCCTATCCCCAAACCCTAACCCTAACCCTAACCCCTAACCCTAAGCCTAACCCTAAACCCTAACCCAACCGTAACCCTAACCTTAACCCTACCCCTAACCCTAACCCCTAACCCCAAACCCTAAACCCTAACCCTAACCGTAACCCTAACCCTATCCCTAACCCTAACCTGACGGACAGGCTGGAACCAGCTGCTCAACTCGCCGGAACCACCTGCCAGACATGCCAGAACCACCTGCCGAGTACACCGGAGCCACCTGCTGGACTCACCAGAACCACCTGCCTGACAGGCCAAAATCAACAGCTGGCTATGAGAGAACCACCTGGCAGACAATCCGCAATAACCTGCCAGGCATGCAGGAACCACCTCTCAGACGTAAGAGAACCACGTGCCGGACACGCTGGAACCACGTCCTGGACAGACTGGAACCACCTGCCGGACATGCCTGGACCACCTGCCGAGCACGCCGCAACCACCTGCTCGACTCGCAGGACCCATGTGCCAGACACGCCAAAATGAACTGCCGGCTACACCAGAACCACTTACCGGACACTCCGGAATAACCTGCCCGGCATGCCAGAACCACCTCTCAGAAGTGCCAGAAGCACGTGCTGGACATGCCGGAACAACCTATCGGACAGAACGGAACAACCTGCCGGACACACCAAAATCACCTGCGGGCTACGCCAGAACCACTTGGAGGACTCTCCGGGAAAACCTGCCGGGCATGCTGGAACCACCTCTCAGACGTGCCTGAACCACGTGGCGGACACTCCGGAAACGCATGTCGGGCCGGCCGGAACCACCTCTCAGACGTGCCAGAACCTCATGCCGGACACCCCAGAACCACCTGCTGGACAGACCGGAAACACCTGCCGGACACGCCGGAACCACATGTTCGACTCGCTGGAACCACATTCTGGACATGGCAAAATCACCTGCCGCCTATGCCAGAACCGCTTGGCGAACACTCCGGAATCACCTGTCAGGCATGCCGGAACCACCTCTCAGACCTGCCAGAACCACATGCCAATGACACCGGAAGCACCTGCCGAGCATGCCGGAAGCACCTGCTCGACTCGCCAGAACCACCTGTCGGACACGCCAAAATCACCTGCCGGCTACGCCACAGCCAGTTGGTGAACACTCCGGAAACACCTGCCGGGCTGGCTGGAACCACCTGCCAGTCACGCCAACATCACCTGCCAGCTACGCCAGAACCACTTGGCGGAGACTCCAGAAACACCTGTTGGGCCAGCCGGAACCACCTCTCAGACGTGCCAGAACCATGTGCCTGAGATGCTGGAACCACACCCCGAACAGACCGAAACCACCTGCCAGACCCAACTGAACAACCTGCCAAGCACGCAGGAACAACCTGCTCGCCTCGCCGGAACCAACTGCCGGGCACAGCGGAAGCACCTGCCGAGCACGCCGGAGCCACCTGCTCGCCTCGCCGGAAACACCAGCCGGGCCCAGCGGAAGCACCTGCCGAGCGCGCCGGAGCCACCTGCTCGCCTCGCCGGAACCACCTGCCCGGCGCGCCGGAGCCACCTGCTCGCCTCGCCGGAACCACCTGCCAGGCGCAGCGGAAGCACCTGCCGGGCGCGCCGGAGCCACCTGCTCGGCTCGCCGGAACCACCTGCCGGGCCCTAACCCTAACCCTAACCCTAACCCTATCCCCAAACCCTAACCCTAACCCTAACCCCTAACCCTAAGCCTAACCCTAAACCCTAACCCAACCGTAACCCTAACCTTAACCCTACCCCTAACCCTAACCCCTAACCCCAAACCCTAAACCCTAACCCTAACCGTAACCCTAACCCTATCCCTAACCCTAACCTGACGGACAGGCTGGAACCAGCTGCTCAACTCGCCGGAACCACCTGCCAGACATGCCAGAACCACCTGCCGAGTACGCCGGAGCCACCTGCTGGACTCACCAGAACCACCTGCCTGACAGGCCAAAATCAACAGCTGGCTATGAGAGAACCACCTGGCAGACAATCCGCAATAACCTGCCAGGCATGCAGGAACCACCTCTCAGACGTAAGAGAACCACGTGCCGGACACGCTGGAACCACGTCCTATACAGACTGGAACCACCTGCCGGACATGCCTGGACCACCTGCCGAGCACGCCGGAACCACCTGCTCGACTCGCAGGACCCATGTGCCAGACACGCCAAAATGAACTGCCGGCTACACCAGAACCACTTACCGGACACTCCGGAATAACCTGCCCGGCATGCCAGAACCACCTCTCAGAAGTGCCAGAAGCACGTGCTGGACATGCCGGAACAACCTATCGGACAGAACGGAACAACCTGCCGGACACACCAAAATCACCTGCGGGCTACGCCAGAACCACTTGGAGGACTCTCCGGGAAAACCTGCCGGGCATGCTGGAACCACCTCTCAGACGTGCCTGAACCACGTGGCGGACACTCCGGAAACGCATGTCGGGCCGGCCGGAACCACCTCTCAGACGTGCCAGAACCTCATGCCGGACACCCCAGAACCACCTGCTGGACAGACCGGAAACACCTGCCGGACACGCCGGAACCACATGTTCGACTCGCTGGAACCACATTCTGGACATGGCAAAATCACCTGCCGCCTATGCCAGAACCGCTTGGCGAACACTCCGGAATCACCTGTCAGGCATGCCGGAACCACCTCTCAGACCTGCCAGAACCACATGCCAATGACACCGGAAGCACCTGCCGAGCATGCCGGAAGCACCTGCTCGACTCGCCAGAACCACCTGTCGGACACGCCAAAATCACCTGCCGGCTACGCCACAGCCAGTTGGTGAACACTCCGGAAACACCTGCCGGGCTGGCTGGAACCACCTGCCAGTCACGCCAACATCACCTGCCAGCTACGCCAGAACCACTTGGCGGAGACTCCAGAAACACCTGTTGGGCCAGCCGGAACCACCTCTCAGACGTGCCAGAACCATGTGCCTGAGATGCTGGAACCACACCCCGAACAGACCGAAACCACCTGCCAGACCCAACTGAACAACCTGCCAAGCACGCAGGAACAACCTGCTCACCTCGCCGGAACCAACTGCCGGGCGCAGCGGAAGCACCTGCCGAGCACACCGGAGCCACCTGCTCGCCTCGCCGGAAACACCAGCCGGGCCGAGCGGAAGCACCTGCCGAGCGCGCCGGAGCCACCTGCTCGCCTCGCCGGAACCACCTGCCCGGCGCGCCGGAGCCACCTGCTCGCCTCGCCGGAACCACCTGCCGGGCGCAGCGGAAGCACCTGCCGGGCGCGCCGGAGCCACCTGCTCGGCTCGCCGGAACCACCTGCCGGGCCCTAACCCTAACCCTAACCCTAACCCTATCCCCAAACCCTAACCCTAACCCTAACCCCTAACCCTAAGCCTAACCCTAAACCCTAACCCAACCGTAACCCTAACCTTAACCCTACCCCTAACCCTAACCCCTAACCCCAAACCCTAAACCCTAACCCTAACCGTAACCCTAACCCTATCCCTAACCCTAACCTGACGGACAGGCTGGAACCAGCTGCTCAACTCGCCGGAACCACCTGCCAGACATGCCAGAACCACCTGCCGAGTACGCCGGAGCCACCTGCTGGACTCACCAGAACCACCTGCCTGACAGGCCAAAATCAACAGCTGGCTATGAGAGAACCACCTGGCAGACAATCCGCAATAACCTGCCAGGCATGCAGGAACCACCTCTCAGACGTAAGAGAACCACGTGCCGGACACGCTGGAACCACGTCCTGGACAGACTGGAACCACCTGCCGGACATGCCTGGACCACCTGCCGAGCACGCCGGAACCACCTGCTCGACTCGCAGGACCCATGTGCCAGACACGCCAAAATGAACTGCCGGCTACACCAGAACCACTTACCGGACACTCCGGAATAACCTGCCCGGCATGCCAGAACCACCTCTCAGAAGTGCCAGAAGCACGTGCTGGACATGCCGGAACAACCTATCGGACAGAACGGAACAACCTGCCGGACACACCAAAATCACCTGCGGGCTACGCCAGAACCACTTGGAGGACTCTCCGGGAAAACCTGCCGGGCATGCTGGAACCACCTCTCAGACGTGCCTGAACCACGTGGCGGACACTCCGCAAGCGCATGTCGGGCCGGCCGGAACCACCTCTCAGACGTGCCAGAACCTCATGCCGGACACCCCAGAACCACCTGCTGGACAGACCGGAAACACCTGCCGGACACGCCGGAACCACATGTTCGACTCGCTGGAACCACATTCTGGACATGGCAAAATCACCTGCCGCCTATGCCAGAACCGCTTGGCGAACACTCCGGAATCACCTGTCAGGCATGCCGGAACCACCTCTCAGACCTGCCAGAACCACATGCCAATGACACCGGAAGCACCTGCCGAGCATGCCGGAAGCACCTGCTCGACTCGCCAGAACCACCTGTCGGATACGCCAAAATCACCTGCCGGCTACGCCACAGCCAGTTGGTGAACACTCCGGAAACACCTGCCGGGCTGGCTGGAACCACCTGCCAGTCACGCCAACATCACCTGCCAGCTACGCCAGAACCACTTGGCGGAGACTCCAGAAACACCTGTTGGGCCAGCCGGAACCACCTCTTAGACGTGCCAGAAACATGTGCCTGAGATGCTGGAACCCCACCCCGAACAGACCGAAACCACCTGCCAGACCCAACTGAACCACCTGCCGAGCACGCAGGAACAACCTGCTCGCCTCGCCGGAACCACCTGCCGGGTGCAGCGGAAGCACCTGCCGAGCGCGCCGGAGCCACCTGCTCGCCTCGCCGGAACCACCTGCCCGGCGCGCCGGAGCCACCTGCTCGCCTCGCCGGAACCACCTGCCAGGCCCAGCAGAAGCACCTGCCGGGCGCGCCGGAGCCACCTGCTCGCCTCGCCGGAACCACCTGCCGGGTGCAGCGGAAGCACCTGCCGAGCGCGCCGGAGCCACCTGCTCGCCTCGCCGGAACCACCTGCCGGGTGCAGCGGAAGCACCTGCCGAGCGCGCCGGAGCCACCTGCTCGCCTCGCCGGAACCACCTGCCGTGCCCAGCGGAAGCACGTGCCAAGCACGCCGGAGCCACCTGCTCGCCTCGCCGGAACCACCTGCCGGGCCGAGCAGAAGCACCTGCCGAGCGCGCCGGAGCCACCTGCTCGCCTCGCCGGAACCACGTGCCGGGCCCTAACCCTAACCCTAACCCTAACCCTATCCCCAAACCCTAACCCTAACCCTAACCCCTAACCCTAAGCCTAACCCTAAACCCTAACCCAACCGTAACCCTAACCCTAACCCTACCCCTAACCCTAACCCCTAACCCCAAACCCTAAACCCTAACCCTAACTGTAACCCTAACAGTATCCCTAACCCTAACCTGACGGACAGGCTGGAACCAGCTCTTCAACTCGCCGGAACCACCTGCCAGACATGCCAGAACCACCTGCCGAGCACGCCGGAGCCACCTGCTGGACTCACCAGAACCACCTGCCTGACAGGCCAAAATCAACAGCTGGCTATGAGAGAACCACCTGGCAGACAATCCGCAATAACCTGCCAGGCATGCAGGAACCACCTCTCAGACGTAAGAGAACCACGTGCCGGACACGCTGGAACCACGTCCTGGACAGACTGGAACCACCTGCCGGACATGCCTGGACCACCTGCCGAGCACGCCGGAACCACCTGCTCGACTCGCAGGACCCATGTGCCAGACACGCCAAAATGAACTGCCGGCTACACCAGAACCACTTACCGGACACTCCGGAATAACCTGCCCGGCATGCCAGAACCACCTCTCAGAAGTGCCAGAAGCACGTGCTGGACATGCCGGAACAACCTATCGGACAGAACGGAACAACCTGCCGGACACACCAAAATCACCTGCGGGCTACGCCAGAACCACTTGGAGGACTCTCCGGGAAAACCTGCCGGGCATGCTGGAACCACCTCTCAGACGTGCCTGAACCACGTGGCGGACACTCCGCAAACGCATGTCGGGCCGGCCGGAACCACCTCTCAGACGTGCCAGAACCTCATGCCGGACACCCCAGAACCACCTGCTGGACAGACCGGAAACACCTGCCGGACACGCCGGAACCACATGTTCGACTCGCTGGAACCACATTCTGGACATGGCAAAATCACCTGCCGCCTATGCCAGAACCGCTTGGTGAACACTCCGGAATCACCTGTCAGGCATGCCGGAACCACCTCTCAGACCTGCCAGAACCACATGCCAATGACACCGGAAGCACCTGCCGAGCATGCCGGAAGCACCTGCTCGACTCGCCAGAACCACCTGTCGGACACGCCAAAATCACCTGCCGGCTACGCCACAGCCAGTTGGTGAACACTCCGGAAACACCTGCCGGGCTGGCTGGAACCACCTGCCAGCTACGCCAGAACCACTTGGCGGAGACTCCAGAAACACCTGTTGGGCCAGCCGGAACCACCTCTCAGACGTGCCAGAACCATGTGCCTGAGATGCTGGAACCACACCCCGAACAGACCGAAACCACCTGCCAGACCCAACTGAACCACCTGCCGAGCACGCAGGAACAACCTGCTCGCCTCGCCGGAACCACCTGTCGGGCGCAGCGGAAGCACCTGCCGAGCGCGCCGGAGCCACCTGCTCGCCTCGCCGGAACCACGTGCCGGGCCCTAACCCTAACCCTAACCCTAACCCTATCCCCAAACCCTAACCCTAACCCTAACCCCTAACCCTAAGCCTAACCCTAAACCCTAACCCAACCGTAACCCTAACCCTAACCCTACCCCTAACCCTAACCCCTAACCCCAAACCCTAAACCCTAACCCTAACCGTAACCCTAACCCTATCCCTAACCCTAACCTGACGGACAGGCTGGAACCAGCTGCTCAACTCGCCGGAACCACCTGCCAGACATGCCAGAACCACCTGCCGAGCACGCCGGAGCCACCTGCTGGACTCACCAGAACCACCTGCCTGACAGGCCAAAATCAACAGCTGGCTATGAGAGAACCACCTGGCAGACAATCCGCAATAACCTGCCAGGCATGCAGGAACCACCTCTCAGACGTAAGAGAACCACGTGCCGGACACGCTGGAACCACGTCCTGGACAGACTGGAACCACCTGCCGGACATGCCTGGACCACCTGCCGAGCACGCCGGAACCACCTGCTCGACTCGCAGGACCCATGTGCCAGACACGCCAAAATGAACTGCCGGCTACACCAGAACCACTTACCGGACACTCCGGAATAACCTGCCCGGCATGCCAGAACCACCTCTCAGAAGTGCCAGAAGCACGTGCTGGACATGCCGGAACAACCTATCGGACAGAACGGAACAACCTGCCGGACACACCAAAATCACCTGCGGGCTACGCCAGAACCACTTGGAGGACTCTCCGGGAAAACCTGCCGGGCATGCTGGAACCACCTCTCAGACGTGCCTGAACCACGTGGCGGACACTCCGCAAACGCATGTCGGGCCGGCCGGAACCACCTCTCAGACGTGCCAGAACCTCATGCCGGACACCCCAGAACCACCTGCTGGACAGACCGGAAACACCTGCCGGACACGCCGGAACCACATGTTCGACTCGCTGGAACCACATTCTGGACATGGCAAAATCACCTGCCGCCTATGCCAGAACCGCTTGGTGAACACTCCGGAATCACCTGTCAGGCATGCCGGAACCACCTCTCAGACCTGCCAGAACCACATGCCAATGACACCGGAAGCACCTGCCGAGCATGCCGGAAGCACCTGCTCGACTCGCCAGAACCACCTGTCGGACACGCCAAAATCACCTGCCGGCTACGCCACAGCCAGTTGGTGAACACTCCGGAAACACCTGCCGGGCTGGCTGGAACCACCTGCCAGCTACGCCAGAACCACTTGGCGGAGACTCCAGAAACACCTGTTGGGCCAGCCGGAACCACCTCTCAGACGTGCCAGAACCATGTGCCTGAGATGCTGGAACCACACCCCGAACAGACCGAAACCACCTGCCAGACCCAACTGAACCACCTGCCGAGCACGCAGGAACAACCTGCTCGCCTCGCCGGAACCACCTGTCGGGCGCAGCGGAAGCACCTGCCGAGCGCGCCGGAGCCACCTGCTCGCCTCGCCGGAACCACGTGCCGGGCCCTAACCCTAACCCTAACCCTAACCCTATCCCCAAACCCTAACCCTAACCCTAACCCCTAACCCTAAGCCTAACCCTAAACCCTAACCCAACCGTAACCCTAACCCTAACCCTACCCCTAACCCTAACCCCTAACCCCAAACCCTAAACCCTAACCCTAACTGTAACCCTAACAGTATCCCTAACCCTAACCTGACGGACAGGCTGGAACCAGCTGCTCAACTCGCCGGAACCACCTGCCAGACATGCCAGAACCACCTGCCGAGCACGCCGGAGCCACCTGCTGGACTCACCAGAACCACCTGCCTGACAGGCCAAAATCAACAGCTGGCTATGAGAGAACCACCTGGCAGACAATCCGCAATAACCTGCCAGGCATGCAGGAACCACCTCTCAGACGTAAGAGAACCACGTGCCGGACACGCTGGAACCACGTCCTGGACAGACTGGAACCACCTGCCGGACATGCCTGGACCACCTGCCGAGCACGCCGGAACCACCTGCTCGACTCGCAGGACCCATGTGCCAGACACGCCAAAATGAACTGCCGGCTACACCAGAACCACTTACCGGACACTCCGGAATAACCTGCCCGGCATGCCAGAACCACCTCTCAGAAGTGCCAGAAGCACGTGCTGGACATGCCGGAACAACCTATCGGACAGAAAGGAACAACCTGCCGGACACACCAAAATCACCTGCGGGCTACGCCAGAACCACTTGGAGGACTCTCCGGGAAAACCTGCCGGGCATGCTGGAACCACCTCTCAGACGTGCCTGAACCACGTGGCGGACACTCCGCAAACGCATGTCGGGCCGGCCGGAACCACCTCTCAGACGTGCCAGAACCTCATGCCGGACACCCCAGAACCACCTGCTGGACAGACCGGAAACACCTGCCGGACACGCCGGAACCACATGTTCGACTCGCTGGAACCACATTCTGGACATGGCAAAATCACCTGCCGCCTATGCCAGAACCGCTTGGCGAACACTCCGGAATCACCTGTCAGGCATGCCGGAACCACCTCTCAGACCTGCCAGAACCACATGCCAATGACACCGGAAGCACCTGCCGAGCATGCCGGAAGCACCTGCTCGACTCGCCAGAACCACCTGTCGGACACGCCAAAATCACCTGCCGGCTACGCCACAGCCAGTTGGTGAACACTCCGGAAACACCTGCCGGGCTGGCTGGAACCACCTGCCAGCTACGCCAGAACCACTTGGCGGAGACTCCAGAAACACCTGTTGGGCCAGCCGGAACCACCTCTCAGACGTGCCAGAACCATGTGCCTGAGATGCTGGAACCACACCCCGAACAGACCGAAACCACCTGCCAGACCCAACTGAACCACCTGCCGAGCACGCAGGAACAACCTGCTCGCCTCGCCGGAACCACCTGTCGGGCGCAGCGGAAGCACCTGCCGAGCGCGCCGGAGCCACCTGCTCGCCTCGCCGGAACCACGTGCCGGGCCCTAACCCTAACCCTAACCCTAACCCTATCCCCAAACCCTAACCCTAACCCTAACCCCTAACCCTAAGCCTAACCCTAAACCCTAACCCAACCGTAACCCTAACCCTAACCCTACCCCTAACCCTAACCCCTAACCCCAAACCCTAAACCCTAACCCTAACTGTAACCCTAACAGTATCCCTAACCCTAACCTGACGGACAGGCTGGAACCAGCTGCTCAACTCGCCGGAACCACCTGCCAGACATGCCAGAACCACCTGCCGAGCACGCCGGAGCCACCTGCTGGACTCACCAGAACCACCTGCCTGACAGGCCAAAATCAACAGCTGGCTATGAGAGAACCACCTGGCAGACAATCCGCAATAACCTGCCAGGCATGCAGGAACCACCTCTCAGACGTAAGAGAACCACGTGCCGGACACGCTGGAACCACGTCCTGGACAGACTGGAACCACCTGCCGGACATGCCTGGACCACCTGCCGAGCACGCCGGAACCACCTGCTCGACTCGCAGGACCCATGTGCCAGACACGCCAAAATGAACTGCCGGCTACACCAGAACCACTTACCGGACACTCCGGAATAACCTGCCCGGCATGCCAGAACCACCTCTCAGAAGTGCCAGAAGCACGTGCTGGACATGCCGGAACAACCTATCGGACAGAAAGGAACAACCTGCCGGACACACCAAAATCACCTGCGGGCTACGCCAGAACCACTTGGAGGACTCTCCGGGAAAACCTGCCGGGCATGCTGGAACCACCTCTCAGACGTGCCTGAACCACGTGGCGGACACTCCGCAAACGCATGTCGGGCCGGCCGGAACCACCTCTCAGACGTGCCAGAACCTCATGCCGGACACCCCAGAACCACCTGCTGGACAGACCGGAAACACCTGCCGGACACGCCGGAACCACATGTTCGACTCGCTGGAACCACATTCTGGACATGGCAAAATCACCTGCCGCCTATGCCAGAACCGCTTGGCGAACACTCCGGAATCACCTGTCAGGCATGCCGGAACCACCTCTCAGACCTGCCAGAACCACATGCCAATGACACCGGAAGCACCTGCCGAGCATGCCGGAAGCACCTGCTCGACTCGCCAGAACCACCTGTCGGACACGCCAAAATCACCTGCCGGCTACGCCACAGCCAGTTGGTGAACACTCCGGAAACACCTACCGGGCTGGCTGGAACCACCTGCCAGTCACGCCAACATCACCTGCCAGCTACGCCAGAACCACTTGGCGGAGACTCCAGAAACACCTGTTGGGCCAGCCGGTACCACCTCTTAGACGTGCCAGAAACATGTGCCTGAGATGCTGGAACCACACCCCGAACAGACCGAAACCACCTGCCAGACCCAACTGAACCACCTGCCGAGCACGCAGGAACAACCTGCTCGCCTCGCCGGAACCACCTGCCGGGTGCAGCGGAAGCACCTGCCGAGCGCGCCGGAGCCACCTGCTCGCCTCGCCGGAACCACCTGCCCGGCGCGCCGGAGCCACCTGCTCGCCTCGCCGGAACCACCTGCCAGGCCCAGCAGAAGCACCTGCCGGGCGCGCCGGAGCCACCTGCTCGCCTCGCCGGAACCACCTGCCGGGTGCCGCGGAAGCACCTGCCGAGCGCGCCGGAGCCACCTGCTCGCCTCGCCGGAACCACCTGCCGGGTGCAGCGGAAGCACCTGCCGAGCGCGCCGGAGCCACCTGCTCGCCTCGCCGGAACCACCTGCCGGGCCCAGCGGAAGCACGTGCCAAGCACGCCGGAGCCACCTGCTCGCCTCGCCGGAACCACCTGCCGGGCCGAGCGGAAGCACCTGCCGAGCGCGCCGGAGCTACCTGCTCGCCTCGCCGGAACCACGTGCCGGGCCCTAACCCTAACCCTAACCCTATCCCCAAACCCTAACCCTAACCCTAACCCCTAACCCTAAGCCTAACCCTAAACCCTAACCGACCCGTAACCCTAACCCTAACCCTACCCCTAACCCTAACCCCTAACCCCAAACCCTAAACCCTAACCCTAACTGTAACCCTAACAGTATCCCTAACCCTAACCTGACGGACAGGCTGGAACCAGCTGCTCAACTCGCCGGAACCACCTGCCAGACATGCCAGAACCACCTGCCGAGCACGCCGGAGCCACCTGCTGGACTCACCAGAACCACCTGCCTGACAGGCCAAAATCAACAGCTGGCTATGAGAGAACCACCTGGCAGACAATCCGCAATAACCTGCCAGGCATGCAGGAACCACCTCTCAGACGTAAGAGAACCACGTGCCGGACACGCTGGAACCACGTCCTGGACAGACTGGAACCACCTGCCGGACATGCCTGGACCACCTGCCGAGCACGCCGGAACCACCTGCTCGACTCGCAGGACCCATGTGCCAGACACGCCAAAATGAACTGCCGGCTACACCAGAACCACTTACCGGACACTCCGGAATAACCTGCCCGGCATGCCAGAACCACCTCTCAGAAGTGCCAGAAGCACGTGCTGGACATGCCGGAACAACCTATCGGACAGAACAGAACAACCTGCCGGACACACCAAAATCACCTGCGGGCTACGCCAGAACCACTTGGAGGACTCTCCGGGAAAACCTGCCGGGCATGCTGGAACCACCTCTCAGACGTGCCTGAACCACGTGGCGGACACTCCGGAAACGCATGTCGGGCCGGCCGGAACCACCTCTCAGACGTGCCAGAACCTCATGCCGGACACCCCAGAACCACCTGCTGGACAGACCGGAAACACCTGCCGGACACGCCGGAACCACATGTTCGACTCGCTGGAACCACATTCTGGACATGGCAAAATCACCTGCCGCCTATGCCAGAACCGCTTGGCGAACACTCCGGAATCACCTGTCAGGCATGCCGGAACCACCTCTCAGACCTGCCAGAACCACATGCCAATGACACCGG
This sequence comes from Equus asinus, assembly GCF_041296235.1. Lineage (NCBI taxonomy): Eukaryota > Metazoa > Chordata > Mammalia > Perissodactyla > Equidae > Equus > Equus asinus. Next base: position 33,206,711 of record NC_091819.1, on the reverse strand, counting down.
AAGCACCTGCCGAGCATGCCGGAAGCACCTGCTCGACTCGCCAGAACCACCTGTCGGACACGCCAAAATCACCTGCCGGCTACGCCACAGCCAGTTGGTGAACACTCCGGAAACACCTGCCGGGCTGGCTGGAACCACCTGCCAGTCACGCCAACATCACCTGCCAGCTACGCCAGAACCACTTGGCGGAGACTCCAGAAACACCTGTTGGGCCAGCCGGAACCACCTCTCAGACGTGCCAGAACCATGTGCCTGAGATGCTGGAACCACACCCCGAACAGACCGAAACCACCTGCCAGACCCAACTGAACCACCTGCCGAGCACGCAGGAACAACCTGCTCGCCTCGCCGGAATCACCTGCCGGGCGCAGCGGAAGCACCTGCCGAGCGCGCCGGAGCCACCTGCTCGCCTCTCCGGAACCACCTGCCGGGCCCAGCGGAAGCACGTGCCGAGCGCGCCGGAGCCACCTGCTCGCCTCGCCGGAACCACCTGCCGGGCCCAGCGGAAGCACGTGCCGAGCGCGCCGGAGCCACCTGCTCGCCTCGCCGGAACCACCTGCCGGGCCCAGCGGAAGCACGTGCCAAGCACGCCGGAGCCACCTGCTCGCCTCGCCGGAACCACCTGCCGGGCCGAGCGGAAGCACCTGCCGAGCGCGCCGGAGCCACCTGCTCGCCTCGCCGGAACCACGTGCCGGGCCCTAACCCTAACCCTAACCCTATCCCCAAACCCTAACCCTAACCCTAACCCCTAACCCTAAGCCTAACCCTAAACCCTAACCCAACCGTAACCCTAACCCTAACCCTACCCCTAACCCTAACCCCTAACCCCAAACCCTAAACCCTAACCCTAACTGTAACCCTAACAGTATCCCTAACCCTAACCTGACGGACAGGCTGGAACCAGCTGCTCAACTCGCCGGAACCACCTGCCAGACATGCCAGAACCACCTGCCGAGCACGCCGGAGCCACCTGCTGGACTCACCAGAACCACCTGCCTGACAGGCCAAAATCAACAGCTGGCTATGAGAGAACCACCTGGCAGACAATCCGCAATAACCTGCCAGGCATGCAGGAACCACCTCTCAGACGTAAGAGAACCACGTGCCGGACACGCTGGAACCACGTCCTGGACAGACTGGAACCACCTGCCGGACATGCCTGGACCACCTGCCGAGCACGCCGGAACCACCTGCTCGACTCGCAGGACCCATGTGCCAGACACGCCAAAATGAACTGCCGGCTACACCAGAACCACTTACCGGACACTCCGGAATAACCTGCCCGGCATGCCAGAACCACCTCTCAGAAGTGCCAGAAGCACGTGCTGGACATGCCGGAACAACCTATCGGACAGAACGGAACAACCTGCCGGACACACCAAAATCACCTGCGGGCTACGCCAGAACCACTTGGAGGACTCTCCGGGAAAACCTGCCGGGCATGCTGGAACCACCTCTCAGACGTGCCTGAACCACGTGGCGGACACTCCGGAAACGCATGTCGGGCCGGCCGGAACCACCTCTCAGACGTGCCAGAACCTCATGCCGGACACCCCAGAACCACCTGCTGGACAGACCGGAAACACCTGCCGGACACGCCGGAACCACATGTTCGACTCGCTGGAACCACATTCTGGACATGGCAAAATCACCTGCCGCCTATGCCAGAACCGCTTGGCGAACACTCCGGAATCACCTGTCAGGCATGCCGGAACCACCTCTCAGACCTGCCAGAACCACATGCCAATGACACCGGAAGCACCTGCCGAGCATGCCGGAAGCACCTGCTCGACTCGCCAGAACCACCTGTCGGACACGCCAAAATCACCTGCCGGCTACGCCACAGCCAGTTGGTGAACACTCCGGAAACACCTGCCGGGCTGGCTGGAACCACCTGCCAGCTACGCCAGAACCACTTGGCGGAGACTCCAGAAACACCTGTTGGGCCAGCCGGAACCACCTCTCAGACGTGCCAGAACCATGTGCCTGAGATGCTGGAACCACACCCCGAACAGACCGAAACCACCTGCCAGACCCAACTGAACCACCTGCCGAGCACGCAGGAACAACCTGCTCGCCTCGCCGGAACCACCTGTCGGGCGCAGCGGAAGCACCTGCCGAGCGCGCCGGAGCCACCTGCTCGCCTCGCCGGAACCACGTGCCGGGCCCTAACCCTAACCCTAACCCTAACCCTATCCCCAAACCCTAACCCTAACCCTAACCCCTAACCCTAAGCCTAACCCTAAACCCTAACCCAACCGTAACCCTAACCCTAACCCTACCCCTAACCCTAACCCCTAACCCCAAACCCTAAACCCTAACCCTAACCGTAACCCTAACCCTATCCCTAACCCTAACCTGACGGACAGGCTGGAACCAGCTGCTCAACTCGCCGGAACCACCTGCCAGACATGCCAGAACCACCTGCCGAGCACGCCGGAGCCACCTGCTGGACTCACCAGAACCACCTGCCTGACAGGCCAAAATCAACAGCTGGCTATGAGAGAACCACCTGGCAGACAATCCGCAATAACCTGCCAGGCATGCAGGAACCACCTCTCAGACGTAAGAGAACCACGTGCTGGACACGCTGGAACCACGTCCTGGACAGACTGGAACCACCTGCCGGACATGCCTGGACCACCTGCCGAGCACGCCGGAACCACCTGCTCGACTCGCAGGACCCATGTGCCAGACACGCCAAAATGAACTGCCGGCTACACCAGAACCACTTACCGGACACTCCGGAATAACCTGCCCGGCATGCCAGAACCACCTCTCAGAAGTGCCAGAAGCACGTGCTGGACATGCCGGAACAACCTATCGGACAGAACGGAACAACCTGCCGGACACACCAAAATCACCTGCGGGCTACGCCAGAACCACTTGGAGGACTCTCCGGGAAAACCTGCCGGGCATGCTGGAACCACCTCTCAGACGTGCCTGAACCACGTGGCGGACACTCCGGAAACGCATGTCGGGCCGGCCGGAACCACCTCTCAGACGTGCCAGAACCTCATGCCGGACACCCCAGAACCACCTGCTGGACAGACCGGAAACACCTGCCGGACACGCCGGAACCACATGTTCGACTCGCTGGAACCACATTCTGGACATGGCAAAATCACCTGCCGCCTATGCCAGAACCGCTTGGCGAACACTCCGGAATCACCTGTCAGGCATGCCGGAACCACCTCTCAGACCTGCCAGAACCACATGCCAATGACACCGGAAGCACCTGCCGAGCATGCCGGAAGCACCTGCTCGACTCGCCAGAACCACCTGTCGGACACGCCAAAATCACCTGCCGGCTACGCCACAGCCAGTTGGTGAACACTCCGGAAACACCTGCCGGGCTGGCTGGAACCACCTGCCAGCTACGCCAGAACCACTTGGCGGAGACTCCAGAAACACCTGTTGGGCCAGCCGGAACCACCTCTCAGACGTGCCAGAACCATGTGCCTGAGATGCTGGAACCACACCCCGAACAGACCGAAACCACCTGCCAGACCCAACTGAACCACCTGCCGAGCACGCAGGAACAACCTGCTCGCCTCGCCGGAACCACCTGCCGGGTGCAGCGGAAGCACCTGCCGAGCGCGCCGGAGCCACCTGCTCGCCTCGCCGGAACCACCTGCCCGGCGCGCCGGAGCCACCTGCTCGCCTCGCCGGAACCACCTGCCAGGCCCAGCAGAAGCACCTGCCGGGCGCGCCGGAGCCACCTGCTCGCCTCGCCGGAACCACCTGCCGGGTGCAGCGGAAGCTCCTGCCGAGCGCGCCGGAGCCACCTGCTCGCCTCGCCGGAACCACCTGCCGGGTGCAGCGGAAGCACCTGCCGAGCGCGCCGGAGCCACCTTCTCGCCTCGCCGGAACCACCTGCCGGGCCCAGCGGAAGCACGTGCCAAGCACGCCGGAGCCACCTGCTCGCCTCGCCGGAACCACCTGCCGGGCCGAGCGGAAGCACCTGCCGAGCGCGCCGGAGCTACCTGCTCGCCTCGCCGGAACCACGTGCCGGGCCCTAACCCTAACCCTAACCCTATCCCCAAACCCTAACCCTAACCCTAACCCCTAACCCTAAGCCTAACCCTAAACCCTAACCCAACCGTAACCCTAACCCTAACCCTACCCCTAACCCTAACCCCTAACCCCAAACCCTAAACCCTAACCCTAACTGTAACCCTAACAGTATCCCTAACCCTAACCTGACGGACAGGCTGGAACCAGCTGCTCAACTCGCCGGAACCACCTGCCAGACATGCCAGAACCACCTGCCGAGCACGCCGGAGCCACCTGCTGGACTCACCAGAACCACCTGCCTGACAGGCCAAAATCAACAGCTGGCTATGAGAGAACCACCTGGCAGACAATCCGCAATAACCTGCCAGGCATGCAGGAACCACCTCTCAGACGTAAGAGAACCACGTGCCGGACACGCTGGAACCACGTCCTGGACAGACTGGAACCACCTGCCGGACATGCCTGGACCACCTGCCGAGCACGCCGGAACCACCTGCTCGACTCGCAGGACCCATGTGCCAGACACGCCAAAATGAACTGCCGGCTACACCAGAACCACTTACCGGACACTCCGGAATAACCTGCCCGGCATGCCAGAACCACCTCTCAGAAGTGCCAGAAGCACGTGCTGGACATGCCGGAACAACCTATCGGACAGAACAGAACAACCTGCCGGACACACCAAAATCACCTGCGGGCTACGCCAGAACCACTTGGAGGACTCTCCGGGAAAACCTGCCGGGCATGCTGGAACCACCTCTCAGACGTGCCTGAACCACGTGGCGGACACTCCGGAAACGCATGTCGGGCCGGCCGGAACCACCTCTCAGACGTGCCAGAACCTCATGCCGGACACCCCAGAACCACCTGCTGGACAGACCGGAAACACCTGCCGGACACGCCGGAACCACATGTTCGACTCGCTGGAACCACATTCTGGACATGGCAAAATCACCTGCCGCCTATGCCAGAACCGCTTGGCGAACACTCCGGAATCACCTGTCAGGCATGCCGGAACCACCTCTCAGACCTGCCAGAACCACATGCCAATGACACCGGAAGCACCTGCCGAGCATGCCGGAAGCACCTGCTCGACTCGCCAGAACCACCTGTCGGACACGCCAAAATCACCTGCCGGCTACGCCACAGCCAGTTGGTGAACACTCCGGAAACACCTGCCGGGCTGGCTGGAACCACCTGCCAGCTACGCCAGAACCACTTGGCGGAGACTCCAGAAACACCTGTTGGGCCAGCCGGAACCACCTCTCAGACGTGCCAGAACCATGTGCCTGAGATGCTGGAACCACACCCCGAACAGACCGAAACCACCTGCCAGACCCAACTGAACCACCTGCCGAGCACGCAGGAACAACCTGCTCGCCTCGCCGGAACCACCTGTCGGGCGCAGCGGAAGCACCTGCCGAGCGCGCCGGAGCCACCTGCTCGCCTCGCCGGAACCACCTGCCGGGCCCAGCGGAAGCACCTGCCGGGCGCGCCGGAGCCACCTGCTCGGCTCGCCGGAACCACGTGCTGGGCCCTAACCCTAACCCTAACCCTAACCCTATCCCCAAACCCTAACCCTAACCCTAACCCCTAACCCTAAGCCTAACCCTAAACCCTAACCCAACCGTAACCCTAACCCTAACCCTAACCCCTAACCCTAAGCCTAACCCTAAACCTTAACCCAAGCGTAACCCTAACCCTAACACTACCCCTAACCCTAACCCCTAACCCCAAACCCTAAACCCTAACCCTAACCGTAACCCTAACCCTATCCCTAACCCTAACCTGACGGACAGGCTGGAACCAGCTGCTCAACTCGCCGGAACCAACTGCCACACATGCCAGAACCACCTGCCGAGCACGCCGGAGCCACCTGCTGGACTCACCAGAACCACCTGCCTGACAGGCCAAAATCAACAGCTGGCTATGAGAGAACCACCTGGCAGACAATCCGCAATAACCTGCCAGGCATGCAGGAACCACCTCTCAGACGTAAGAGAACCACGTGCCGGACACGCTGGAACCACGTCCTGGACAGACTGGAACCACCTGCCGGACATGCCTGGACCACCTGCCGAGCACGCCGGAACCACCTGCTCGACTCGCAGGACCCATGTGCCAGACACGCCAAAATGAACTGCCGGCTACACCAGAACCACTTACCGGACACTCCGGAATAACCTGCCCGGCATGCCAGAACCACCTCTCAGAAGTGCCAGAAGCACGTGCTGGACATGCCGGAACAACCTATCGGACAGAACGGAACAACCTGCCGGACACACCAAAATCACCTGCGGGCTACGCCAGAACCACTTGGAGGACTCTCCGGGAAAACCTGCCGGGCATGCTGGAACCACCTCTCAGACGTGCCTGAACCACGTGGCGGACACTCCGGAAACGCATGTCGGGCCGGCCGGAACCACCTCTCAGACGTGCCAGAACCTCATGCCGGACACCCCAGAACCACCTGCTGGACAGACCGGAAACACCTGCCGGACACGCCGGAACCACATGTTCGACTCGCTGGAACCACATTCTGGACATGGCAAAATCACCTGCCGCCTATGCCAGAACCGCTTGGCGAACACTCCGGAATCACCTGTCAGGCATGCCGGAACCACCTCTCAGACCTGCCAGAACCACATGCCAATGACACCGGAAGCACCTGCCGAGCATGCCGGAAGCACCTGCTCGACTCGCCAGAACCACCTGTCGGATACGCCAAAATCACCTGCCGGCTACGCCACAGCCAGTTGGTGAACACTCCGGAAACTCCTGCCGGGCTGGCTGGAACCACCTGCCAGTCACGCCAACATCACCTGCCAGCTACGCCAGAACCACTTGGCGGAGACTCCAGAAACACCTGTTGGGCCAGCCGGAACCACCTCTTAGACGTGCCAGAAACATGTGCCTGAGATGCTGGAACCACACCCCGAACAGACCGAAACCACCTGCCAGACCCAACTGAACCACCTGCTGAGCACGCAGGAACAACCTGCTCGCCTCGCCGGAACCACCTGCCGGGTGCAGCGGAAGCACCTGCCGAGCGCGCCGGAGCCACCTGCTCGCCTCGCCGGAACCACCTGCCCGGCGCGCCGGAGCCACCTGCTCGCCTCGCCGGAACCACCTGCCAGGCCCAGCAGAAGCACCTGCCGGGCGCGCCGGAGCCACCTGCTCGCCTCGCCGGAACCACCTGCCGGGTGCAGCGGAAGCACCTGCCGAGCGCGCCGGAGCCACCTGCTCGCCTCGCCGGAACCACCTGCCGGGTGCAGCGGAAGCACCTGCCGAGCGCGCCGGAGCCACCTGCTCGCCTCGCCGGAACCACCTGCCGGGCCCAGCGGAAGCACGTGCCAAGCACGCCGGAGCCACCTGCTTGCCTCGCCGGAACCACCTGCCGGGCCGAGCGGAAGCACATGCCGAGCGCGCCGGAGCCACCTGCTCGCCTCGCCGGAACCACGTGCCGGGCCCTAACCCTAACCCTAACCCTATCCCCAAACCCTAACCCTAACCCTAACCCCTAACCCTAAGCCTAACCCTAAACCCTAACCCAACCGTAACCCTAACCCTAACCCTACCCCTAACCCTAACCCCTAACCCCAAACCCTAAACCCTAACCCTAACCGTAACCCTAACCCTATCCCTAACCCTAACCTGACGGACAGGCTGGAACCAGCTGCTCAACTCGCCGGAACCACCTGCCAGACATGCCAGAACCACCTGCCGAGCACGCCGGAGCCACCTGCTGGACTCACCAGAACCACCTGCCTGACAGGCCAAAATCAACAGCTGGCTATGAGAGAACCACCTGGCAGACAATCCGCAATAACCTGCCAGGCATGCAGGAACCACCTCTCAGACGTAAGAGAACCACGTGCCGGACACGCTGGAACCACGTCCTGGACAGACTGGAACCACCTGCCGGACATGCCTGGACCACCTGCCGAGCACGCCGGAACCACCTGCTCGACTCGCAGGACCCATGTGCCAGACACGCCAAAATGAACTGCCGGCTACACCAGAACCACTTACCGGACACTCCGGAATAACCTGCCCGGCATGCCAGAACCACCTCTCAGAAGTGCCAGAAGCACGTGCTGGACATGCCGGAACAACCTATCGGACAGAACGGAACAACCTGCCGGACACACCAAAATCACCTGCGGGCTACGCCAGAACCAATTGGAGGACTCTCCGGGAAAACCTGCCGGGCATGCTGGAACCACCTCTCAGACGTGCCTGAACCACGTGGCGGACACTCCGGAAACGCATGTCGGGCCGGCCGGAACCACCTCTCACACGTGCCAGAACCTCATGCCGGACACCCCAGAACCACCTGCTGGACAGACCGGAAACACCTGCCGGACACGCCGGAACCACATGTTCGACTCGCTGGAACCACATTCTGGACATGGCAAAATCACCTGCCGCCTATGCCAGAACCGCTTGGCGAACACTCCGGAATCACCTGTCAGGCATGCCGGAACCACCTCTCAGACCTGCCAGAACCACATGCCAATGACACCGGAAGCACCTGCCGAGCATGCCGGAAGCACCTGCTCGACTCGCCAGAACCACCTATCGGACACGCCAAAATCACCTGCCGGCTACGCCACAGCCAGTTGGTGAACACTCCGGAAACACCTGCCGGGCTGGCTGGAACCACCTGCCAGCTACGCCAGAACCACTTGGCGGAGACTCCAGAAACACCTGTTGGGCCAGCCGGAACCACCTCTCAGACGTGCCAGAACCATGTGCCTGAGATGCTGGAACCACACCCCGAACAGACCGAAACCACCTGCCAGACCCAACTGAACCACCTGCCGAGTACGCAGGAACAATCTGCTCGCCTCGCCGGAACCACCTGTCGGGCGCAGCGGAAGCACCTGCCGAGCGCGCCGGAGCCACCTGCTCGCCTCGCCGGAACCACCTGCCGGGCCCAGCGGAAGCACCTGCCGGGCGCGCCGGAGCCACCTGCTCGGCTCGCCGGAACCACGTGCCGGGCCCTAACCCTAACCCTAACCCTAACCCTATCCCCAAACCCTAACCCTAACCCTAACCCCTAACCCTAAGCCTAACCCTAAACCCTAACCCAACCGTAACCCTAACCCTAACCCTACCCCTAACCCTAACCCCTAACCCCAAACCCTAAACCATAACCCTAACCGTAACCCTAACCCTATCCCTAACCCTAACCTGACGGACAGGCTGGAACCAGCTGCTCAACTCGCCGGAACCACCTGCCAGACATGCCAGAACCACCTGCCGAGCACGCCGGAGCCACCTGCTGGACTCACCAGAACCACCTGCCTGACAGGCCAAAATCAACAGCTGGCTATGAGAGAACCACCTGGCAGACAATCCGCAATAACCTGCCAGGCATGCAGGAACCACCTCTCAGACGTAAGAGAACCACGTGCCGGACACGCTGGAACCACGTCCTGGACAGACTGGAACCACCTGCCGGACATGCCTGGACCACCTGCCGAGCACGCCGGAACCACCTGCTCGACTCGCAGGACCCATGTGCCAGACACGCCAAAATGAACTGCCGGCTACACCAGAACCACTTACCGGACACTCCGGAATAACCTGCCCGGCGTGCCAGAACCACCTCTCAGAAGTGCCAGAAGCACGTGCTGGACATGCCGGAACATCCTATCGGACAGAACGGAACAACCTGCCGGACACACCAAAATCACCTGCGGGCTACGCCAGAACCACTTGGAGGACTCTCCGGGAAAACCTGCCGGGCATGCTGGAACCACCTCTCAGACGTGCCTGAACCACGTGGCGGACACTCCGGAAACGCATGTCGGGCCGGCCGGAACCACCTCTCTGACGTGCCAGAACCTCATGCCGGACACCCCAGAACCACCTGCTGGACAGACCGGAAACACCTGCCGGACACGCCGGAACCACATGTTCGACTCGCGGGAACCACATTCTGGACATGGCAAAATCACCTGCCGCCTATGCCAGAACCGCTTGGCGAACACTCCGGAATCACCTGTCAGGCATGCCGGAACCACCTCTCAGACCTGCCAGAACCACATGCCAATGACACCGGAAGCACCTGCCGAGCATGCCGGAAGCACCTGCTCGACTCGCCAGAACCACCTGTCGGACACGCCAAAATCACCTGCCGGCTACGCCACAGCCAGTTGGTGAACACTCCGGAAACACCTGCCGGGCTGGCTGGAACCACCTGCCAGTCACGCCAACATCACCTGCCAGCTACGCCAGAACCACTTGGCGGAGACTCCAGAAACACCTGTTGGGCCAGCCGGAACCACCTCTCAGACGTGCCAGAACCATGTGCCTGAGATGCTGGAACCACACCCCGAACAGACCGAAACCACCTGCCAGACCCAACTGAACCACCTGCCGAGCACGCAGGAACAACCTGCTCGCCTCGCCGGAACCACCTGCCGGGCGCAGAGGAAGCACCTGCCGAGCGCGCCGGAGCCACCTGCTCGCCTCGCCGGAAACACCAGCCGGGCCCAGCGGAAGCACCTGCCGAGCGCGCCGGAGCCACCTGCTCGCCTCGCCGGAACCACCTGCCCGGCGCGCCGGAGCCACCTGCTCGCCTCGCCGGAACCACCTGCCGGGCGCAGCGGAAGCACCTGCCGGGCGCGCCGGAGCCACCTGCTCGGCTCGCCGGAACCACCTGCCGGGCCCTAACCCTAACCCTAACCCTAACCCTATCCCCAAACCCTAACCCTAACCCTAACCCCTAACCCTAAGCCTAACCCTAAACCCTAACCCAACCGTAACCCTAACCCTAACCCTACCCCTAACCCTAACCCCTAACCCCAAACCCTAAACCCTAACCCTAACCGTAACCCTAACCCTATCCCTAACCCTAACCTGACGGACAGGCTGGAACCAGCTGCTCAACTCGCCGGAACCACCTGCCACACATGCCAGAACCACCTGCCGAGCACGCCGGAGCCACCTGCTGGACTCACCAGAACCACCTGCCTGACAGGCCAAAATCAACAGCTGGCTATGAGAGAACCACCTGGCAGACAATCCGCAATAACCTGCCAGGCATGCAGGAACCACCTCTCAGACGTAAGAGAACCACGTGCCGGACACGCTGGAACCACGTCCTGGACAGACTGGAACCACCTGCCGGACATGCCTGGACCACCTGCCGAGCACGCCGGAACCACCTGCTCGACTCGCAGGACCCATGTGCCAGACACGCCAAAATGAACTGCCGGCTACACCAGAACCACTTACCGGACACTCCGGAATAACCTGCCCGGCATGCCAGAACCACCTCTCAGAAGTGCCAGAAGCACGTGCTGGACATGCCGGAACAACCTATCGGACAGAACGGAACAACCTGCCGGACACACCAAAATCACCTGCGGGCTACGCCACAACCACTTGGAGGACTCTCCGGGAAAACCTGCCGGGCATGCTGGAACCACCTCTCAGACGTGCCTGAACCACGTGGCGGACACTCCGGAAACGCATGTCGGGCCGGCCGGAACCACCTCTCAGACGTGCCAGAACCTCATGCCGGACACCCCAGAACCACCTGCTGGACAGACCGGAAACACCTGCCGGACACGCCGGAACCACATGTTCGACTCGCTGGAACCACATTCTGGACATGGCAAAATCACCTGCCGCCTATGCCAGAACCGCTTGGCGAACACTCCGGAATCACCTGTCAGGCATGCCGGAACCACCTCTCAGACCTGCCAGAACCACATGCCAATGACACCGGAAGCACCTGCCGAGCATGCCGGAAGCACCTGCTCGACTCGCCAGAACCACCTGTCGGACACGCCAAAATCACCTGCCGGCTACGCCACAGCCAGTTGGTGAACACTCCGGAAACACCTGCCGGGCTGGCTGGAACCACCTGCCAGCTACGCCAGAACCACTTGGCGGAGACTCCAGAAACACCTGTTGGGCCAGCCGGAACCACCTCTCAGACGTGCCAGAACCATGTGCCTGAGATGCTGGAACCACACCCCGAACAGACCGAAACCACCTGCCAGACCCAACTGAACCACCTGCCGAGCACGCAGGAACAACCTGCTCGCCTCGCCGGAACCACCTGCCGGGCGCAGAGGAAGCACCTGCCGAGCGCGCCGGAGCCACCTGCTCGCCTCGCCGGAAACACCAGCCGGGCCCAGCGGAAGCACCTGCCGAGCGCGCCGGAGCCACCTGCTCGCCTCGCCGGAACCACCTGCCAGGCGCGCCGGAGCCACCTGCTCGCCTCGCCGGAACCACCTGCCGGGCCCAGCGGAAGCACCTGCCGGGCGCGCCGGAGCCACCTGCTCGGCTCGCCGGAACCACCTGCCGGGCCCTAACCCTAACCCTAACCCTAACCCTATCCCCAAACCCTAACCCTAACCCTAACCCCTAACCCTAAGCCTAACCCTAAACCCTAACCCAACCGTAACCCTAACCCTAACCCTACCCCTAACCCTAACCCCTAACCCCAAACCCTAAACCCTAACCCTAACCGTAACCCTAACCCTATCCCTAACCCTAACCTGACGGACAGGCTGGAACCAGCTGCTCAACTCGCCGGAACCACCTGCCACACATGCCAGAACCACCTGCCGAGCACGCCGGAGCCACCTGCTGGACTCACCAGAACCACCTGCCTGACAGGCCAAAATCAACAGCTGGCTATGAGAGAACCACCTGGCAGACAATCCGCAATAACCTGCCAGGCATGCAGGAACCACCTCTCAGACGTAAGAGAACCACGTGCCGGACACGCTGGAACCACGTCCTGGACAGACTGGAACCACCTGCCGGACATGCCTGGACCACCTGCCGAGCACGCCGGAACCACCTGCTCGACTCGCAGGACCCATGTGCCAGACACGCCAAAATGAACTGCCGGCTACACCAGAACCACTTACCGGACACTCCGGAATAACCTGCCCGGCATGCCAGAACCACCTCTCAGAAGTGCCAGAAGCACGTGCTGGACATGCCGGAACAACCTATCGGACAGAACGGAACAACCTGCCGGACACACCAAAATCACCTGCGGGCTACGCCAGAACCACTTGGAGGACTCTCCGGGAAAACCTGCCGGGCATGCTGGAACCACCTCTCAGACGTGCCTGAACCACGTGGCGGACACTCCGGAAACGCATGTCGGGCCGGCCGGAACCACCTCTCAGACGTGCCAGAACCTCATGCCGGACACCCCAGAACCACCTGCTGGACAGACCGGAAACACCTGCCGGACACGCCGGAACCACATGTTCGACTCGCTGGAACCACATTCTGGACATGGCAAAATCACCTGCCGCCTATGCCAGAACCGCTTGGCGAACACTCCGGAATCACCTGTCAGGCATGCCGGAACCACCTCTCAGACCTGCCAGAACCACATGCCAATGACACCGGAAGCACCTGCCGAGCATGCCGGAAGCACCTGCTCGACTCGCCAGAACCACCTGTCGGACACGCCAAAATCACCTGCCGGCTACGCCACAGCCAGTTGGTGAACACTCCGGAAACACCTGCCGGGCTGGCTGGAACCACCTGCCAGCTACGCCAGAACCACTTGGCGGAGACTCCAGAAACACCTGTTGGGCCAGCCGGAACCACCTCTCAGACGTGCCAGAACCATGTGCCTGAGATGCTGGAACCACACCCCGAACAGACCGAAACCACCTGCCAGACCCAACTGAACCACCTGCCGAGCACGCAGGAACAACCTGCTCGCCTCGCCGGAACCACCTGCCGGGCGCAGAGGAAGCACCTGCCGAGCGCGCCGGAGCCACCTGCTCGCCTCGCCGGAAACACCAGCCGGGCCCAGCGGAAGCACCTGCCGAGCGCGCCGGAGCCACCTGCTCGCCTCGCCGGAACCACCTGCCAGGCGCGCCGGAGCCACCTGCTCGCCTCGCCGGAACCACCTGCCGGGCCCAGCGGAAGCACCTGCCGGGCGCGCCGGAGCCACCTGCTCGGCTCGCCGGAACCACCTGCCGGGCCCTAACCCTAACCCTAACCCTAACCCTATCCCCAAACCCTAACCCTAACCCTAACCCCTAACCCTAAGCCTAACCCTAAACCCTAACCCAACCGTAACCCTAACCCTAACCCTACCCCTAACCCTAACCCCTAACCCCAAACCCTAAACCCTAACCCTAACCGTAACCCTAACCCTATCCCTAACCTTAACCTGACGGACAGGCTGGAACCAGCTGCTCAACTCGCCGGAACCACCTGCCACACATGCCAGAACCACCTGCCGAGCACGCCGGAGCCACCTGCTGGACTCACCAGAACCACCCGCCTGACAGGCCAAAATCAACAGCTGGCTATGAGAGAACCACCTGGCAGACAATCCGCAATAACCTGCCAGGCATGCAGGAACCACCTCTCAGACGTAAGAGAACCACGTGCCGGACACGCTGGAACCACGTCCTGGACAGACTGGAACCACCTGCCGGACATGCCTGGACCACCTGCCGAGCACGCCGGAACCACCTGCTCGACTCGCAGGACCCATGTGCCAGACACGCCAAAATGAACTGCCGGCTACACCAGAACCACTTACCGGACACTCCGGAATAACCTGCCCGGCATGCCAGAACCACCTCTCAGAAGTGCCAGAAGCACGTGCTGGACATGCCGGAACAACCTATCGGACAGAACGGAACAACCTGCCGGACACACCAAAATCACCTGCGGGCTACGCCAGAACCACTTGGAGGACTCTCCGGGAAAACCTGCCGGGCATGCTGGAACCACCTCTCAGACGTGCCTGAACCACGTGGCGGACACTCCGGAAACGCATGTCGGGCCGGCCGGAACCACCTCTCACACGTGCCAGAACCTCATGCCGGACACCCCAGAACCACCTGCTGGACAGACCGGAAACACCTGCCGGACACGCCGGAACCACATGTTCGACTCGCTGGAACCACATTCTGGACATGGCAAAATCACCTGCCGCCTATGCCAGAACCGCTTGGCGAACACTCCGGAATCACCTGTCAGGCATGCCGGAACCACCTCTCAGACCTGCCAGAACCACATGCCAATGACACCGGAAGCACCTGCCGAGCATGCCGGAAGCACCTACTCGACTCGCCAGAACCACCTGTCGGACACGCCAAAATCACCTGCCGGCTACGCCACAGCCAGTTGGTGAACACTCCGGAAACACCTGCCGGGCTGGCTGGAACCACCTGCCAGTCACGCCAACATCACCTGCCAGCTACGCCAGAACCACTTGGCGGAGACTCCAGAAACACCTGTTGGGCCAGCCGGAACCACCTCTCAGACGTGCCAGAACCATGTGCCTGAGATGCTGGAACCACACCCCGAACAGACCGAAACCACCTGCCAGACCCAACTGAACCACCTGCCAAGCACGCAGGAAGAACCTGCTCGCCTCGCCGGAACCACCTGCCGGGCGCAGCGGAAGCACCTGCCGGGCGCGCCGGAGCCACCTGCTCGGCTCGCCGGAACCACCTGCCGGGCCCTAACCCTAACCCTAACCCTAACCCTATCCCCAAACCCTAACCCTAACCCTAACCCCTAACCCTAAGCCTAACCCTAAACCCTAACCCAACCGTAACCCTAACCCTAACCCTACCCCTAACCCTAACCCCTAACCCCAAACCCTAAACCCTAACCCTAACCGTAACCCTAACCCTATCCCTAACCCTAACCTGACGGACAGGCTGGAACCAGCTGCTCAACTCGCCGGAACCACCTGCCACACATGCCAGAACCACCTGCCGAGCACGCCGGAGCCACCTGCTGGACTCACCAGAACCACCTGCCTGACAGGCCAAAATCAACAGCTGGCTATGAGAGAACCACCTGGCAGACAATCCGCAATAACCTGCCAGGCATGCAGGAACCACCTCTCAGACGTAAGAGAACCACGTGCCGGACACGCTGGAACCACGTCCTGGACAGACTGGAACCACCTGCCGGACATGCCTGGACCACCTGCCGAGCACGCCGGAACCACCTGCTCGACTCGCAGGACCCATGTGCCAGACACGCCAAAATGAACTGCCGGCTACACCAGAACCACTTACCGGACACTCCGGAATAACCTGCCCGGCATGCCAGAACCACCTCTCAGAAGTGCCAGAAGCACGTGCTGGACATGCCGGAACAACCTATCGGACAGAACGGAACAACCTGCCGGACACACCAAAATCACCTGCGGGCTACGCCAGAACCACTTGGAGGACTCTCCGGGAAAACCTGCCGGGCATGCTGGAACCACCTCTCAGACGTGCCTGAACCACGTGGCGGACACTCCGGAAACGCATGTCGGGCCGGCCGGAACCACCTCTCAGACGTGCCAGAACCTCATGCCGGACACCCCAGAACCACCTGCTGGACAGACCGGAAACACCTGCCGGACACGCCGGAACCACATGTTCGACTCGCTGGAACCACATTCTGGACATGGCAAAATCACCTGCCGCCTATGCCAGAACCGCTTGGCGAACACTCCGGAATCACCTGTCAGGCATGCCGGAACCACCTCTCAGACCTGCCAGAACCACATGCCAATGACACCGGAAGCACCTGCCGAGCATGCCGGAAGCACCTGCTCGACTCGCCAGAACCACCTGTCGGACACGCCAAAATCACCTGCCGGCTACGCCACAGCCAGTTGGTGAACACTCCGGAAACACCTGCCGGGCTGGCTGGAACCACCTGCCAGCTACGCCAGAACCACTTGGCGGAGACTCCAGAAACACCTGTTGGGCCAGCCGGAACCACCTCTCAGACGTGCCAGAACCATGTGCCTGAGATGCTGGAACCACACCCCGAACAGACCGAAACCACCTGCCAGAACCAACTGAACAACCTGCCGAGCACGCCGGAACCACCTGCTCGACTCGCAGGACCCATGTGCCAGACACGCCAAAATGAACTGCCGGCTACACCAGAACCACTTACCGGACACTCCGGAATAACCTGCCCGGCATGCCAGAACCACCTCTCAGAAGTGCCAGAAGCACGTGCTGGACATGCCGGAACATCCTATCGGACAGAACGGAACAACCTGCCGGACACACCAAAATCACCTGCGGGCTACGCCAGAACCACTTGGAGGACTCTCCGGGAAAACCTGCCGGGCATGCTGGAACCACCTCTCAGACGTGCCTGAACCACGTGGCGGACACTCCGGAAACGCATGTCGGGCCGGCCGGAACCACCTCTCAGACGTGCCAGAACCTCATGCCGGACACCCCAGAACCACCTGCTGGACAGACCGGAAACACCTGCCGGACACGCCGGAACCACATGTTCGACTCGCGGGAACCACATTCTGGACATGGCAAAATCACCTGCCGCCTATGCCAGAACCGCTTGGCGAACACTCCGGAATCACCTGTCAGGCATGCCGGAACCACCTCTCAGACCTGCCAGAACCACATGCCAATGACACCGGAAGCACCTGCCGAGCATGCCGGAAGCACCTGCTCGACTCGCCAGAACCACCTGTCGGACACGCCAAAATCACCTGCCGGCTACGCCACAGCCAGTTGGTGAACACTCCGGAAACACCTGCCGGGCTGGCTGGAACCACCTGCCAGTCACGCCAACATCACCTGCCAGCTACGCCAGAACCACTTGGCGGAGACTCCAGAAACACCTGTTGGGCCAGCCGGAACCACCTCTCAGACGTGCCAGAACCATGTGCCTGAGATGCTGGAACCACACCCCGAACAGACCGAAACCACCTGCCAGACCCAACTGAACCACCTGCCGAGCACGCAGGAACAACCTGCTCGCCTCGCCGGAACCACCTGCCGGGCGCAGCGGAAGCACCTGCCGAGCGCGCCGGAGCCACCTGCTCGCCTCGCCGGAAACACCAGCCGGGCCCAGCGGAAGCACCTGCCGAGCGCGCCGGAGCCACCTGCTCGCCTCGCCGGAACCACCTGCCCGGCGCGCCGGAGCCACCTGCTCGCCTCGCCGGAACCACCTGCCGGGCGCAGCGGAAGCACCTGCCGGGCGCGCCGGAGCCACCTGCTCGGCTCGCCGGAACCACCTGCCGGGCCCTAACCCTAACCCTAACCCTAACCCTATCCCCAAACCCTAACCCTAACCCTAACCCCTAACCCTAAGCCTAACCCTAAACCCTAACCCAACCGTAACCCTAACCCTAACCCTACCCCTAACCCTAACCCCTAACCCCAAACCCTAAACCCTAACCCTAACCGTAACCCTAACCCTATCCCTAACCCTAACCTGACGGACAGGCTGGAACCAGCTGCTCAACTCGCCGGAACCACCTGCCACACATGCCAGAACCACCTGCCGAGCACGCCGGAGCCACCTGCTGGACTCACCAGAACCACCTGCCTGACAGGCCAAAATCAACAGCTGGCTATGAGAGAACCACCTGGCAGACAATCCGCAATAACCTGCCAGGCATGCAGGAACCACCTCTCAGACGTAAGAGAACCACGTGCCGGACACGCTGGAACCACGTCCTGGACAGACTGGAACCACCTGCCGGACATGCCTGGACCACCTGCCGAGCACGCCGGAACCACCTGCTCGACTCGCAGGACCCATGTGCCAGACACGCCAAAATGAACTGCCGGCTACACCAGAACCACTTACCGGACACTCCGGAATAACCTGCCCGGCATGCCAGAACCACCTCTCAGAAGTGCCAGAAGCACGTGCTGGACATGCCGGAACAACCTATCGGACAGAACGGAACAACCTGCCGGACACACCAAAATCACCTGCGGGCTACGCCAGAACCACTTGGAGGACTCTCCGGGAAAACCTGCCGGGCATGCTGGAACCACCTCTCAGACGTGCCTGAACCACGTGGCGGACACTCCGGAAACGCATGTCGGGCCGGCCGGAACCACCTCTCAGACGTGCCAGAACCTCATGCCGGACACCCCAGAACCACCTGCTGGACAGACCGGAAACACCTGCCGGACACGCCGGAACCACATGTTCGACTCGCTGGAACCACATTCTGGACATGGCAAAATCACCTGCCGCCTATGCCAGAACCGCTTGGCGAACACTCCGGAATCACCTGTCAGGCATGCCGGAACCACCTCTCAGACCTGCCAGAACCACATGCCAATGACACCGGAAGCACCTGCCGAGCATGCCGGAAGCACCTGCTCGACTCGCCAGAACCACCTGTCGGACACGCCAAAATCACCTGCCGGCTACGCCACAGCCAGTTGGTGAACACTCCGGAAACACCTGCCGGGCTGGCTGGAACCACCTGCCAGCTACGCCAGAACCACTTGGCGGAGACTCCAGAAACACCTGTTGGGCCAGCCGGAACCACCTCTCAGACGTGCCAGAACCATGTGCCTGAGATGCTGGAACCACACCCCGAACAGACCGAAACCACCTGCCAGAACCAACTGAACAACCTGCCGAGCACGCCGGAACCACCTGCTCGACTCGCAGGACCCATGTGCCAGACACGCCAAAATGAACTGCCGGCTACACCAGAACCACTTACCGGACACTCCGGAATAACCTGCCCGGCATGCCAGAACCACCTCTCAGAAGTGCCAGAAGCACGTGCTGGACATGCCGGAACATCCTATCGGACAGAACGGAACAACCTGCCGGACACACCAAAATCACCTGCGGGCTACGCCAGAACCACTTGGAGGACTCTCCGGGAAAACCTGCCGGGCATGCTGGAACCACCTCTCAGACGTGCCTGAACCACGTGGCGGACACTCCGGAAACGCATGTCGGGCCGGCCGGAACCACCTCTCAGACGTGCCAGAACCTCATGCCGGACACCCCAGAACCACCTGCTGGACAGACCGGAAACACCTGCCGGACACGCCGGAACCACATGTTCGACTCGCGGGAACCACATTCTGGACATGGCAAAATCACCTGCCGCCTATGCCAGAACCGCTTGGCGAACACTCCGGAATCACCTGTCAGGCATGCCGGAACCACCTCTCAGACCTGCCAGAACCACATGCCAATGACACCGGAAGCACCTGCCGAGCATGCCGGAAGCACCTGCTCGACTCGCCAGAACCACCTGTCGGACACGCCAAAATCACCTGCCGGCTACGCCACAGCCAGTTGGTGAACACTCCGGAAACACCTGCCGGGCTGGCTGGAACCACCTGCCAGTCACGCCAACATCACCTGCCAGCTACGCCAGAACCACTTGGCGGAGACTCCAGAAACACCTGTTGGGCCAGCCGGAACCACCTCTCAGACGTGCCAGAACCATGTGCCTGAGATGCTGGAACCACACCCCGAACAGACCGAAACCACCTGCCAGACCCAACTGAACCACCTGCCGAGCACGCAGGAACAACCTGCTCGCCTCGCCGGAACCACCTGCCGGGCGCAGCGGAAGCACCTGCCGAGCGCGCCGGAGCCACCTGCTCGCCTCGCCGGAAACACCAGCCGGGCCCAGCGGAAGCACCTGCCGAGCGCGCCGGAGCCACCTGCTCGCCTCGCCGGAACCACCTGCCCGGCGCGCCGGAGCCACCTGCTCGCCTCGCCGGAACCACCTGCCGGGCGCAGCGGAAGCACCTGCCGGGCGCGCCGGAGCCACCTGCTCGGCTCGCCGGAACCACCTGCCGGGCCCTAACCCTAACCCTAACCCTATCCCCAAACCCTAACCCTAACCCTAACCCCTAACCCTAAGCCTAACCCTAAACCCTAACCCAACCGTAACCCTAACCCTAACCCTACCCCTAACCCTAACCCCTAACCCCAAACCCTAAACCCTAACCCTAACCGTAACCCTAACCCTATCCCTAACCCTAACCTGACGGACAGGCTGGAACCAGCTGCTCAACTCGCCGGAACCACCTGCCAGACATGCCAGAACCACCTGCCGAGCACGCCGGAGCCACCTGCTGGACTCACCAGAACCACCTGCCTGACAGGCCAAAATCAACAGCTGGCTATGAGAGAACCACCTGGCAGACAATCCGCAATAACCTGCCAGGCATGCAGGAACCACCTCTCAGACGTAAGAGAACCACGTGCCGGACACGCTGGAACCACGTCCTGGACAGACTGGAACCACCTGCCGGACATGCCTGGACCACCTGCCGAGCACGCCGGAACCACCTGCTCGACTCGCAGGACCCATGTGCCAGACACGCCAAAATGAACTGCCGGCTACACCAGAACCACTTACCGGACACTCCGGAATAACCTGCCCGGCATGCCAGAACCACCTCTCAGAAGTGCCAGAAGCACGTGCTGGACATGCCGGAACAACCTATCGGACAGAACGGAACAACCTGCCGGACACACCAAAATCACCTGCGGGCTACGCCAGAACCACTTGGAGGACTCTCCGGGAAAACCTGCCGGGCATGCTGGAACCACCTCTCAGACGTGCCTGAACCACGTGGCGGACACTCCGGAAACGCATGTCGGGCCGGCCGGAACCACCTCTCAGACGTGCCAGAACCTCATGCCGGACACCCCAGAACCACCTGCTGGACAGACCGGAAACACCTGCCGGACACGCCGAAACCACATGTTCGACTCGCTGGAACCACATTCTGGACATGGCAAAATCACCTGCCGCCTATGCCAGAACCGCTTGGCGAACACTCCGGAATCACCTGTCAGGCATGCCGGAACCACCTCTCAGACCTGCCAGAACCACATGCCAATGACACCGGAAGCACCTGCCGAGCATGCCGGAAGCACCTGCTCGACTCGCCAGAACCACCTGTCGGACACGCCAAAATCACCTGCCGGCTACGCCACAGCCAGTTGGTGAACACTCCGGAAACACCTGCCGGGCTGGCTGGAACCACCTGCCAGTCACGCCAACATCACCTGCCAGCTACGCCAGAACCACTTGGCGGAGACTCCAGAAACACCTGTTGGGCCAGCCGGAACCACCTCTCAGACGTGCCAGAACCATGTGCCTGAGATGCTGGAACCACACCCCGAACAGACCGAAACCACCTGCCAGACCCAACTGAACCACCTGCCGAGCACGCAGGAACAACCTGCTCGCCTCGCCGGAACCACCTGCCGGGCGCAGCGGAAGCACCTGCCGAGCGCGCCGGAGCCACCTGCTCGCCTCGCCGGAAACACCAGCCGGGCCCAGCGGAAGCACCTGCCGAGCGCGCCGGAGCCACCTGCTCGCCTCGCCGGAACCACCTGCCCGGCGCGCCGGAGCCACCTGCTCGCCTCGCCGGAACCACCTGCCGGGCGCAGCGGAAGCACCTGCCGGGCGCGCCGGAGCCACCTGCTCGGCTCGCCGGAACCACCTGCCGGGCCCTAACCCTAACCCTAACCCTAACCCTATCCCCAAACCCTAACCCTAACCCTAACCCCTAACCCTAAGCCTAACCCTAAACCCTAACCCAACCGTAACCCTAACCCTAACCCTACCCCTAACCCTAACCCCTAACCCCAAACCCTAAACCCTAACCCTAACCGTAACCCTAACCCTATCCCTAACCCTAACCTGACGGACAGGCTGGAACCAGCTGCTCAACTCGCCAGAACCACCTGCCAGACATGCCAGAACCACCTGCCGAGCACGCCGGAGCCACCTGCTGGACTCACCAGAACCACCTGCCTGACAGGCCAAAATCAACAGCTGGCTATGAGAGAACCACCTGGCAGACAATCCGCAATAACCTGCCAGGCATGCAGGAACCACCTCTCAGACGTAAGAGAACCACGTGCCGGACACGCTGGAACCACGTCCTGGACAGACTGGAACCACCTGCCGGACATGCCTGGACCACCTGCCGAGCACGCCGGAACCACCTGCTCGACTCGCAGGACCCATGTGCCAGACACGCCAAAATGAACTGCCGGCTACACCAGAACCACTTACCGGACACTCCGGAATAACCTGCCCGGCATGCCAGAACCACCTCTCAGAAGTGCCAGAAGCACGTGCTGGACATGCCGGAACAACCTATCGGACAGAACGGAACAACCTGCCGGACACACCAAAATCACCTGCGGGCTACGCCAGAACCACTTGGAGGACTCTCCGGGAAAACCTGCCGGGCATGCTGGAACCACCTCTCAGACGTGCCTGAACCACGTGGCGGACACTCCGGAAACGCATGTCGGGCCGGCCGGAACCACCTCTCAGACGTGCCAGAACCTCATGCCGGACACCCCAGAACCACCTGCTGGACAGACCGGAAACACCTGCCGGACACGCCGGAACCACATGTTCGACTCGCTGGAACCACATTCTGGACATGGCAAAATCACCTGCCGCCTATGCCAGAACCGCTTGGCGAACACTCCGGAATCACCTGTCAGGCATGCCGGAACCACCTCTCAGACCTGCCAGAACCACATGCCAATGACACCGGAAGCACCTGCCGAGCATGCCGGAAGCACCTGCTCGACTCGCCAGAACCACCTGTCGGACACGCCAAAATCACCTGCCGGCTACGCCACAGCCAGTTGGTGAACACTCGGGAAACACCTGCCGGGCTGGCTGGAACCACCTGCCAGTCACGCCAACATCACCTGCCAGCTACGCCAGAACCACTTGGCGGAGACTCCAGAAACACCTGTTGGGCCAGCCGGAACCACCTCTCAGACGTGCCAGAACCATGTGCCTGAGATGCTGGAACCACACCCCGAACAGACCGAAACCACCTGCCAGACCCAACTGAACCACCTGCCAAGCACGCAGGAAGAACCTGCTCGCCTCGCCGGAACCACCTGCCGGGCGCAGCGGAAGCACCTGCCGGGCGCGCCGGAGCCACCTGCTCGGCTCGCCGGAACCACCTGCCGGGCCCTAACCCTAACCCTAACCCTAACCCTATCCCCAAACCCTAACCCTAACCCTAACCCCTAACCCTAAGCCTAACCCTAAACCCTAACCCAACCGTAACCCTAACCCTAACCCTACCCCTAACCCTAACCCCTAACCCCAAACCCTAAACCCTAACCCTAACCGTAACCCTAACCCTATCCCTAACCTTAACCTGACGGACAGGCTGGAACCAGCTGCTCAACTCGCCGGAACCACCTGCCACACATGCCAGAACCACCTGCCGAGCACGCCGGAGCCACCTGCTGGACTCACCAGAACCACCTGCCTGACAGGCCAAAATCAACAGCTGGCTATGAGAGAACCACCTGGCAGACAATCCGCAATAACCTGCCAGGCATGCAGGAACCACCTCTCAGACGTAAGAGAACCACGTGCCGGACACGCTGGAACCACGTCCTGGACAGACTGGAACCACCTGCCGGACATGCCTGGACCACCTGCCGAGCACGCCGGAACCACCTGCTCGACTCGCAGGACCCATGTGCCAGACACGCCAAAATGAACTGCCGGCTACACCAGAACCACTTACCGGACACTCCGGAATAACCTGCCCGGCATGCCAGAACCACCTCTCAGAAGTGCCAGAAGCACGTGCTGGACATGCCGGAACAACCTATCGGACAGAACGGAACAACCTGCCGGACACACCAAAATCACCTGCGGGCTACGCCAGAACCAATTGGAGGACTCTCCGGGAAAACCTGCCGGGCATGCTGGAACCACCTCTCAGACGTGCCTGAACCACGTGGCGGACACTCCGGAAACGCATGTCGGGCCGGCCGGAACCACCTCTCAGACGTGCCAGAACCTCATGCCGGACACCCCAGAACCACCTGCTGGACAGACCGGAAACACCTGCCGGACACGCCGGAACCACATGTTCGACTCGCGGGAACCACATTCTGGACATGGCAAAATCACCTGCCGCCTATGCCAGAACCGCTTGGCGAACACTCCGGAATCACCTGTCAGGCATGCCGGAACCACCTCTCAGACCTGCCAGAACCACATGCCAATGACACCGGAAGCACCTGCCGAGCATGCCGGAAGCACCTGCTCGACTCGCCAGAACCACCTGTCGGACACGCCAAAATCACCTGCCGGCTACGCCACAGCCAGTTGGTGAACACTCGGGAAACACCTGCCGGGCTGGCTGGAACCACCTGCCAGTCACGCCAACATCACCTGCCAGCTACGCCAGAACCACTTGGCGGAGACTCCAGAAACACCTGTTGGGCCAGCCGGAACCACCTCTCAGACGTGCCAGAACCATGTGCCTGAGATGCTGGAACCACACCCCGAACAGACCGAAACCACCTGCCAGACCCAACTGAACCACCTGCCGAGCACGCAGGGACAACCTGCTCGCCTCGCCGGAACCACCTGCGGGGCGCAGCGGAAGCACCTGCCGAGCGCGCCGGAGCCACCTGCTCGCCTCGCCGGAAACACCAGCCGGGCCCAGCTGAAGCACCTGCCGAGCGCGCCGGAGCCACCTGCTCGCCTCGCCGGAACCACCTGCCCGGCGCGCCGGAGCCACCTGCTCGCCTCGCCGGAACCACCTGCCGGGCGCAGCGGAAGCACCTGCCGGGCGCGCCGGAGCCACCTGCTCGGCTCGCCGGAACCACCTGCCGGGCCCTAACCCTAACCCTAACCCTAACCCTATCCCCAAACCCTAACCCTAACCCTAACCCCTAACCCTAAGCCTAACCCTAAACCCTAACCCAACCGTAACCCTAACCCTAACCCTACCCCTAACCCTAACCCCTAACCCCAAACCCTAAACCCTAACCCTAACCGTAACCCTAACCCTATCCCTAACCCTAACCTGACGGACAGGCTGGAACCAGCTGCTCAACTCGCCGGAACCACCTGCCACACATGCCAGAACCACCTGCCGAGCACGCCGGAGCCACCTGCTGGACTCACCAGAACCACCTGCCTGACAGGCCAAAATCAACAGCTGGCTATGAGAGAACCACCTGGCAGACAATCCGCAATAACCTGCCAGGCATGCAGGAACCACCTCTCAGACGTAAGAGAACCACGTGCCGGACACGCTGGAACCACGTCCTGGACAGACTGGAACCACCTGCCGGACATGCCTGGACCACCTGCCGAGCACGCCGGAACCACCTGCTCGACTCGCAGGACCCATGTGCCAGACACGCCAAAATGAACTGCCGGCTACACCAGAACCACTTACCGGACACTCCGGAATAACCTGCCCGGCATGCCAGAACCACCTCTCAGAAGTGCCAGAAGCACGTGCTGGACATGCCGGAACAACCTATCGGACAGAACGGAACAACCTGCCGGACACACCAAAATCACCTGCGGGCTACGCCAGAACCAATTGGAGGACTCTCCGGGAAAACCTGCCGGGCATGCTGGAACCACCTCTCAGACGTGCCTGAACCACGTGGCGGACACTCCGGAAACGCATGTCGGGCCGGCCGGAACCACCTCTCACACGTGCCAGAACCTCATGCCGGACACCCCAGAACCACCTGCTGGACAGACCGGAAACACCTGCCGGACACGCCGGAACCACATGTTCGACTCGCGGGAACCACATTCTGGACATGGCAAAATCACCTGCCGCCTATGCCAGAACCGCTTGGCGAACACTCCGGAATCACCTGTCAGGCATGCCGGAACCACCTCTCAGACCTGCCAGAACCACATGCCAATGACACCGGAAGCACCTGCCGAGCATGCCGGAAGCACCTGCTCGACTCGCCAGAACCACCTGTCGGACACGCCAAAATCACCTGCCGGCTACGCCACAGCCAGTTGGTGAACACTCCGGAAACACCTGCCGGGCTGGCTGGAACCACCTGCCAGTCACGCCAACATCACCTGCCAGCTACGCCAGAACCACTTGGCGGAGACTCCAGAAACACCTGTTGGGCCAGCCGGAACCACCTCTCAGACGTGCCAGAACCATGTGCCTGAGATGCTGGAACCACACCCCGAACAGACCGAAACCACCTGCCAGACCCAACTGAACCACCTGCCAAGCACGCAGGAAGAACCTGCTCGCCTCGCCGGAACCACCTGCCGGGCGCAGCGGAAGCACCTGCCGGGCGCGCCGGAGCCACCTGCTCGGCTCGCCGGAACCACCTGCCGGGCCCTAACCCTAACCCTAACCCTAACCCTATCCCCAAACCCTAACCCTAACCCTAACCCCTAACCCTAAGCCTAACCCTAAACCCTAACCCAACCGTAACCCTAACCCTAACCCTACCCCTAACCCTAACCCCTAACCCCAAACCCTAAACCCTAACCCTAACCGTAACCCTAACCCTATCCCTAACCTTAACCTGACGGACAGGCTGGAACCAGCTGCTCAACTCGCCGGAACCACCTGCCACACATGCCAGAACCACCTGCCGAGCACGCCGGAGCCACCTGCTGGACTCACCAGAACCACCTGCCTGACAGGCCAAAATCAACAGCTGGCTATGAGAGAACCACCTGGCAGACAATCCGCAATAACCTGCCAGGCATGCAGGAACCACCTCTCAGACGTAAGAGAACCACGTGCCGGACACGCTGGAACCACGTCCTGGACAGACTGGAACCACCTGCCGGACATGCCTGGACCACCTGCCGAGCACGCCGGAACCACCTGCTCGACTCGCAGGACCCATGTGCCAGACACGCCAAAATGAACTGCCGGCTACACCAGAACCACTTACCGGACACTCCGGAATAACCTGCCCGGCATGCCAGAACCACCTCTCAGAAGTGCCAGAAGCACGTGCTGGACATGCCGGAACAACCTATCGGACAGAACGGAACAACCTGCCGGACACACCAAAATCACCTGCGGGCTACGCCAGAACCAATTGGAGGACTCTCCGGGAAAACCTGCCGGGCATGCTGGAACCACCTCTCAGACGTGCCTGAACCACGTGGCGGACACTCCGGAAACGCATGTCGGGCCGGCCGGAACCACCTCTCAGACGTGCCAGAACCTCATGCCGGACACCCCAGAACCACCTGCTGGACAGACCGGAAACACCTGCCGGACACGCCGGAACCACATGTTCGACTCGCGGGAACCACATTCTGGACATGGCAAAATCACCTGCCGCCTATGCCAGAACCGCTTGGCGAACACTCCGGAATCACCTGTCAGGCATGCCGGAACCACCTCTCAGACCTGCCAGAACCACATGCCAATGACACCGGAAGCACCTGCCGAGCATGCCGGAAGCACCTGCTCGACTCGCCAGAACCACCTGTCGGACACGCCAAAATCACCTGCCGGCTACGCCACAGCCAGTTGGTGAACACTCGGGAAACACCTGCCGGGCTGGCTGGAACCACCTGCCAGTCACGCCAACATCACCTGCCAGCTACGCCAGAACCACTTGGCGGAGACTCCAGAAACACCTGTTGGGCCAGCCGGAACCACCTCTCAGACGTGCCAGAACCATGTGCCTGAGATGCTGGAACCACACCCCGAACAGACCGAAACCACCTGCCAGACCCAACTGAACCACCTGCCGAGCACGCAGGGACAACCTGCTCGCCTCGCCGGAACCACCTGCGGGGCGCAGCGGAAGCACCTGCCGAGCGCGCCGGAGCCACCTGCTCGCCTCGCCGGAAACACCAGCCGGGCCCAGCTGAAGCACCTGCCGAGCGCGCCGGAGCCACCTGCTCGCCTCGCCGGAACCACCTGCCCGGCGCGCCGGAGCCACCTGCTCGCCTCGCCGGAACCACCTGCCGGGCGCAGCGGAAGCACCTGCCGGGCGCGCCGGAGCCACCTGCTCGGCTCGCCGGAACCACCTGCCGGGCCCTAACCCTAACCCTAACCCTAACCCTATCCCCAAACCCTAACCCTAACCCTAACCCCTAACCCTAAGCCTAACCCTAAACCCTAACCCAACCGTAACCCTAACCCTAACCCTACCCCTAACCCTAACCCCTAACCCCAAACCCTAAACCCTAACCCTAACCGTAACCCTAACCCTATCCCTAACCCTAACCTGACGGACAGGCTGGAACCAGCTGCTCAACTCGCCGGAACCACCTGCCACACATGCCAGAACCACCTGCCGAGCACGCCGGAGCCACCTGCTGGACTCACCAGAACCACCTGCCTGACAGGCCAAAATCAACAGCTGGCTATGAGAGAACCACCTGGCAGACAATCCGCAATAACCTGCCAGGCATGCAGGAACCACCTCTCAGACGTAAGAGAACCACGTGCCGGACACGCTGGAACCACGTCCTGGACAGACTGGAACCACCTGCCGGACATGCCTGGACCACCTGCCGAGCACGCCGGAACCACCTGCTCGACTCGCAGGACCCATGTGCCAGACACGCCAAAATGAACTGCCGGCTACACCAGAACCACTTACCGGACACTCCGGAATAACCTGCCCGGCATGCCAGAACCACCTCTCAGAAGTGCCAGAAGCACGTGCTGGACATGCCGGAACAACCTATCGGACAGAACGGAACAACCTGCCGGACACACCAAAATCACCTGCGGGCTACGCCAGAACCAATTGGAGGACTCTCCGGGAAAACCTGCCGGGCATGCTGGAACCACCTCTCAGACGTGCCTGAACCACGTGGCGGACACTCCGGAAACGCATGTCGGGCCGGCCGGAACCACCTCTCACACGTGCCAGAACCTCATGCCGGACACCCCAGAACCACCTGCTGGACAGACCGGAAACACCTGCCGGACACGCCGGAACCACATGTTCGACTCGCGGGAACCACATTCTGGACATGGCAAAATCACCTGCCGCCTATGCCAGAACCGCTTGGCGAACACTCCGGAATCACCTGTCAGGCATGCCGGAACCACCTCTCAGACCTGCCAGAACCACATGCCAATGACACCGGAAGCACCTGCCGAGCATGCCGGAAGCACCTGCTCGACTCGCCAGAACCACCTGTCGGACACGCCAAAATCACCTGCCGGCTACGCCACAGCCAGTTGGTGAACACTCCGGAAACACCTGCCGGGCTGGCTGGAACCACCTGCCAGTCACGCCAACATCACCTGCCAGCTACGCCAGAACCACTTGGCGGAGACTCCAGAAACACCTGTTGGGCCAGCCGGAACCACCTCTCAGACGTGCCAGAACCATGTGCCTGAGATGCTGGAACCACACCCCGAACAGACCGAAACCACCTGCCAGAACCAACTGAACCACCTGCCGAGCACGCCGGAACCACCTGCTCGACTCGCAGGACCCATGTGCCAGACACGCCAAAATGAACTGCCGGCTACACCAGAACCACTTACCGGACACTCCGGAATAACCTTCCCGGCATGCCAGAACCACCTCTCAGAAGTGCCAGAAGCACGTGCTGGACATGCCGGAACATCCTATCGGACAGAACGGAACAACCTGCCGGACACACCAAAATCACCTGCGGGCTACGCCAGAACCACTTGGAGGACTCTCCGGGAAAACCTGCCGGGCATGCTGGAACCACCTCTCAGACGTGCCTGAACCACGTGGCGGACACTCCGGAAACGCATGTCGGGCCGGCCGGAACCACCTCTCAGACGTGCCAGAACCTCATGCCGGACACCCCAGAACCACCTGCTGGACAGACCGGAAACACCTGCCGGACACGCCGGAACCACATGTTCGACTCGCGGGAACCACATTCTGGACATGGCAAAATCACCTGCCGCCTATGCCAGAACCGCTTGGCGAACACTCCGGAATCACCTGTCAGGCATGCCGGAACCACCTCTCAGACCTGCCAGAACCACATGCCAATGACACCGGAAGCACCTGCCGAGCATGCCGGAAGCACCTGCTCGACTCGCCAGAACCACCTGTCGGACACGCCAAAATCACCTGCCGGCTACGCCACAGCCAGTTGGTGAACACTCGGGAAACACCTGCCGGGCTGGCTGGAACCACCTGCCAGTCACGCCAACATCACCTGCCAGCTACGCCAGAACCACTTGGCGGAGACTCCAGAAACACCTGTTGGGCCAGCCGGAACCACCTCTCAGACGTGCCAGAACCATGTGCCTGAGATGCTGGAACCACACCCCGAACAGACCGAAACCACCTGCCAGACCCAACTGAACCACCTGCCGAGCACGCAGGGACAACCTGCTCGCCTCGCCGGAACCACCTGCCGGGCGCAGCGGAAGCACCTGCCGAGCGCGCCGGAGCCACCTGCTCGCCTCGCCGGAAACACCAGCCGGGCCCAGCGGAAGCACCTGCCGAGCGCGCCGGAGCCACCTGCTCGCCTCGCCGGAAACACCTGCCCGGCGCGCCGGAGCCACCTGCTCGGCTCGCCGGAACCACCTGCCGGGCCCTAACCCTAACCCTAACCCTAACCCTATCCCCAAACCCTAACCCTAACCCTAACCCCTAACCCTAAGCCTAACCCTAAACCCTAACCCAACCGTAACCCTAACCCTAACCCTACCCCTAACCCTAACCCCTAACCCCAAACCCTAAACCCTAACCCTAACCGTAACCCTAACCCTATCCCTAACCCTAACCTGACGGACAGGCTGGAACCAGCTGCTCAACTCGCCGGAACCACCTGCCACACATGCCAGAACCACCTGCCGAGCACGCCGGAGCCACCTGCTGGACTCACCAGAACCACCTGCCTGACAGGCCAAAATCAACAGCTGGCTATGAGAGAACCACCTGGCAGACAATCCGCAATAACCTGCCAGGCATGCAGGAACCACCTCTCAGACGTAAGAGAACCACGTGCCGGACACGCTGGAACCACGTCCTGGACAGACTGGAACCACCTGCCGGACATGCCTGGACCACCTGCCGAGCACGCCGGAACCACCTGCTCGACTCGCAGGACCCATGTGCCAGACACGCCAAAATGAACTGCCGGCTACACCAGAACCACTTACCGGACACTCCGGAATAACCTGCCCGGCATGCCAGAACCACCTCTCAGAAGTGCCAGAAGCACGTGCTGGACATGCCGGAACAACCTATCGGACAGAACGGAACAACCTGCCGGACACACCAAAATCACCTGCGGGCTACGCCAGAACCAATTGGAGGACTCTCCGGGAAAACCTGCCGGGCATGCTGGAACCACCTCTCAGACGTGCCTGAACCACGTGGCGGACACTCCGGAAACGCATGTCGGGCCGGCCGGAACCACCTCTCAGACGTGCCAGAACCTCATGCCGGACACCCCAGAACCACCTGCTGGACAGACCGGAAACACCTGCCGGACACGCCGGAACCACATGTTCGACTCGCGGGAACCACATTCTGGACATGGCAAAATCACCTGCCGCCTATGCCAGAACCGCTTGGCGAACACTCCGGAATCACCTGTCAGGCATGCCGGAACCACCTCTCAGACCTGCCAGAACCACATGCCAATGACACCGGAAGCACCTGCCGAGCATGCCGGAAGCACCTGCTCGACTCGCCAGAACCACCTGTCGGACACGCCAAAATCACCTGCCGGCTACGCCACAGCCAGTTGGTGAACACTCGGGAAACACCTGCCGGGCTGGCTGGAACCACCTGCCAGTCACGCCAACATCACCTGCCAGCTACGCCAGAACCACTTGGCGGAGACTCCAGAAACACCTGTTGGGCCAGCCGGAACCACCTCTCAGACGTGCCAGAACCATGTGCCTGAGATGCTGGAACCACACCACGAACAGACCGAAACCACCTGCCAGACCCAACTGAACCACCTGCCGAGCACGCAGGGACAACCTGCTCGCCTCGCCGGAACCACCTGCCGGGCGCAGCGGAAGCACCTGCCGAGCGCGCCGGAGCCACCTGCTCGCCTCGCCGGAAACACCAGCCGGGCCCAGCTGAAGCACCTGCCGAGCGCGCCGGAGCCACCTGCTCGCCTCGCCGGAACCACCTGCCCGGCGCGCCGGAGCCACCTGCTCGCCTCGCCGGAACCACCTGCCGGGCGCAGCGGAAGCACCTGCCGGGCGCGCCGGAGCCACCTGCTCGGCTCGCCGGAACCACCTGCCGGGCCCTAACCCTAACCCTAACCCTAACCCTATCCCCAAACCCTAACCCTAACCCTAACCCCTAACCCTAAGCCTAACCCTAAACCCTAACCCAACCGTAACCCTAACCCTAACCCTACCCCTAACCCTAACCCCTAACCCCAAACCCTAAACCCTAACCCTAACCGTAACCCTAACCCTATCCCTAACCCTAACCTGACGGACAGGCTGGAACCAGCTGCTCAACTCGCCGGAACCACCTGACACACATGCCAGAACCACCTGCCGAGCACGCCGGAGCCACCTGCTGGACTCACCAGAACCACCTGCCTGACAGGCCAAAATCAACAGCTGGCTATGAGAGAACCACCTGGCAGACAATCCGCAATAACCTGCCAGGCATGCAGGAACCACCTCTCAGACGTAAGAGAACCACGTGCCGGACACGCTGGAACCACGTCCTGGACAGACTGGAACCACCTGCCGGACATGCCTGGACCACCTGCCGAGCACGCCGGAACCACCTGCTCGACTCGCAGGACCCATGTGCCAGACACGCCAAAATGAACTGCCGGCTACACCAGAACCACTTACCGGACACTCCGGAATAACCTGCCCGGCATGCCAGAACCACCTCTCAGAAGTGCCAGAAGCACGTGCTGGACATGCCGGAACAACCTATCGGACAGAACGGAACAACCTGCCGGACACACCAAAATCACCTGCGGGCTACGCCAGAACCAATTGGAGGACTCTCCGGGAAAACCTGCCGGGCATGCTGGAACCACCTCTCAGACGTGCCTGAACCACGTGGCGGACACTCCGGAAACGCATGTCGGGCCGGCCGGAACCACCTCTCACACGTGCCAGAACCTCATGCCGGACACCCCAGAACCACCTGCTGGACAGACCGGAAACACCTGCCGGACACGCCGGAACCACATGTTCGACTCGCGGGAACCACATTCTGGACATGGCAAAATCACCTGCCGCCTATGCCAGAACCGCTTGGCGAACACTCCGGAATCACCTGTCAGGCATGCCGGAACCACCTCTCAGACCTGCCAGAACCACATGCCAATGACACCGGAAGCACCTGCCGAGCATGCCGGAAGCACCTGCTCGACTCGCCAGAACCACCTGTCGGACACGCCAAAATCACCTGCCGGCTACGCCACAGCCAGTTGGTGAACACTCCGGAAACACCTGCCGGGCTGGCTGGAACCACCTGCCAGTCACGCCAACATCACCTGCCAGCTACGCCAGAACCACTTGGCGGAGACTCCAGAAACACCTGTTGGGCCAGCCGGAACCACCTCTCAGACGTGCCAGAACCATGTGCCTGAGATGCTGGAACCACACCCCGAACAGACCGAAACCACCTGCCAGAACCAACTGAACCACCTGCCGAGCACGCCGGAACCACCTGCTCGACTCGCAGGACCCATGTGCCAGACACGCCAAAATGAACTGCCGGCTACACCAGAACCACTTACCGGACACTCCGGAATAACCTTCCCGGCATGCCAGAACCACCTCTCAGAAGTGCCAGAAGCACGTGCTGGACATGCCGGAACATCCTATCGGACAGAACGGAACAACCTGCCGGACACACCAAAATCACCTGCGGGCTACGCCAGAACCACTTGGAGGACTCTCCGGGAAAACCTGCCGGGCATGCTGGAACCACCTCTCAGACGTGCCTGAACCACGTGGCGGACACTCCGGAAACGCATGTCGGGCCGGCCGGAACCACCTCTCAGACGTGCCAGAACCTCATGCCGGACACCCCAGAACCACCTGCTGGACAGACCGGAAACACCTGCCGGACACGCCGGAACCACATGTTCGACTCGCGGGAACCACATTCTGGACATGGCAAAATCACCTGCCGCCTATGCCAGAACCGCTTGGCGAACACTCCGGAATCACCTGTCAGGCATGCCGGAACCACCTCTCAGACCTGCCAGAACCACATGCCAATGACACCGGAAGCACCTGCCGAGCATGCCGGAAGCACCTGCTCGACTCGCCAGAACCACCTGTCGGACACGCCAAAATCACCTGCCGGCTACGCCACAGCCAGTTGGTGAACACTCGGGAAACACCTGCCGGGCTGGCTGGAACCACCTGCCAGTCACGCCAACATCACCTGCCAGCTACGCCAGAACCACTTGGCGGAGACTCCAGAAACACCTGTTGGGCCAGCCGGAACCACCTCTCAGACGTGCCAGAACCATGTGCCTGAGATGCTGGAACCACACCCCGAACAGACCGAAACCACCTGCCAGACCCAACTGAACCACCTGCCGAGCACGCAGGGACAACCTGCTCGCCTCGCCGGAACCACCTGCCGGGCGCAGCGGAAGCACCTGCCGAGCGCGCCGGAGCCACCTGCTCGCCTCGCCGGAAACACCAGCCGGGCCCAGCGGAAGCACCTGCCGAGCGCGCCGGAGCCACCTGCTCGCCTCGCCGGAAACACCTGCCCGGCGCGCCGGAGCCACCTGCTCGGCTCGCCGGAACCACCTGCCGGGCCCTAACCCTAACCCTAACCCTAACCCTATCCCCAAACCCTAACCCTAACCCTAACCCCTAACCCTAAGCCTAACCCTAAACCCTAACCCAACCGTAACCCTAACCCTAACCCTACCCCTAACCCTAACCCCTAACCCCAAACCCTAAACCCTAACCCTAACCGTAACCCTAACCCTATCCCTAACCCTAACCTGACGGACAGGCTGGAACCAGCTGCTCAACTCGCCGGAACCACCTGCCACACATGCCAGAACCACCTGCCGAGCACGCCGGAGCCACCTGCTGGACTCACCAGAACCACCTGCCTGACAGGCCAAAATCAACAGCTGGCTATGAGAGAACCACCTGGCAGACAATCCGCAATAACCTGCCAGGCATGCAGGAACCACCTCTCAGACGTAAGAGAACCACGTGCCGGACACGCTGGAACCACGTCCTGGACAGACTGGAACCACCTGCCGGACATGCCTGGACCACCTGCCGAGCACGCCGGAACCACCTGCTCGACTCGCAGGACCCATGTGCCAGACACGCCAAAATGAACTGCCGGCTACACCAGAACCACTTACCGGACACTCCGGAATAACCTGCCCGGCATGCCAGAACCACCTCTCAGAAGTGCCAGAAGCACGTGCTGGACATGCCGGAACAACCTATCGGACAGAACGGAACAACCTGCCGGACACACCAAAATCACCTGCGGGCTACGCCAGAACCAATTGGAGGACTCTCCGGGAAAACCTGCCGGGCATGCTGGAACCACCTCTCAGACGTGCCTGAACCACGTGGCGGACACTCCGGAAACGCATGTCGGGCCGGCCGGAACCACCTCTCAGACGTGCCAGAACCTCATGCCGGACACCCCAGAACCACCTGCTGGACAGACCGGAAACACCTGCCGGACACGCCGGAACCACATGTTCGACTCGCGGGAACCACATTCTGGACATGGCAAAATCACCTGCCGCCTATGCCAGAACCGCTTGGCGAACACTCCGGAATCACCTGTCAGGCATGCCGGAACCACCTCTCAGACCTGCCAGAACCACATGCCAATGACACCGGAAGCACCTGCCGAGCATGCCGGAAGCACCTGCTCGACTCGCCAGAACCACCTGTCGGACACGCCAAAATCACCTGCCGGCTACGCCACAGCCAGTTGGTGAACACTCGGGAAACACCTGCCGGGCTGGCTGGAACCACCTGCCAGTCACGCCAACATCACCTGCCAGCTACGCCAGAACCACTTGGCGGAGACTCCAGAAACACCTGTTGGGCCAGCCGGAACCACCTCTCAGACGTGCCAGAACCATGTGCCTGAGATGCTGGAACCACACCCCGAACAGACCGAAACCACCTGCCAGACCCAACTGAACCACCTGCCGAGCACGCAGGGACAACCTGCTCGCCTCGCCGGAACCACCTGCCGGGCGCAGCGGAAGCACCTGCCGAGCGCGCCGGAGCCACCTGCTCGCCTCGCCGGAAACACCAGCCGGGCCCAGCTGAAGCACCTGCCGAGCGCGCCGGAGCCACCTGCTCGCCTCGCCGGAACCACCTGCCCGGCGCGCCGGAGCCACCTGCTCGCCTCGCCGGAACCACCTGCCGGGCGCAGCGGAAGCACCTGCCGGGCGCGCCGGAGCCACCTGCTCGGCTCGCCGGAACCACCTGCCGGGCCCTAACCCTAACCCTAACCCTAACCCTATCCCCAAACCCTAACCCTAACCCTAACCCCTAACCCTAAGCCTAACCCTAAACCCTAACCCAACCGTAACCCTAACCCTAACCCTACCCCTAACCCTAACCCCTAACCCCAAACCCTAAACCCTAACCCTAACCGTAACCCTAACCCTATCCCTAACCCTAACCTGACGGACAGGCTGGAACCAGCTGCTCAACTCGCCGGAACCACCTGACACACATGCCAGAACCACCTGCCGAGCACGCCGGAGCCACCTGCTGGACTCACCAGAACCACCTGCCTGACAGGCCAAAATCAACAGCTGGCTATGAGAGAACCACCTGGCAGACAATCCGCAATAACCTGCCAGGCATGCAGGAACCACCTCTCAGACGTAAGAGAACCACGTGCCGGACACGCTGGAACCACGTCCTGGACAGACTGGAACCACCTGCCGGACATGCCTGGACCACCTGCCGAGCACGCCGGAACCACCTGCTCGACTCGCAGGACCCATGTGCCAGACACGCCAAAATGAACTGCCGGCTACACCAGAACCACTTACCGGACACTCCGGAATAACCTGCCCGGCATGCCAGAACCACCTCTCAGAAGTGCCAGAAGCACGTGCTGGACATGCCGGAACATCCTATCGGACAGAACGGAACAACCTGCCGGACACACCAAAATCACCTGCGGGCTACGCCAGAACCACTTGGAGGACTCTCCGGGAAAACCTGCCGGGCATGCTGGAACCACCTCTCAGACGTGCCTGAACCACGTGGCGGACACTCCGGAAACGCATGTCGGGCCGGCCGGAACCACCTCTCACACGTGCCAGAACCTCATGCCGGACACCCCAGAACCACCTGCTGGACAGACCGGAAACACCTGCCGGACACGCCGGAACCACATGTTCGACTCGCGGGAACCACATTCTGGACATGGCAAAATCACCTGCCGCCTATGCCAGAACCGCTTGGCGAACACTCCGGAATCACCTGTCAGGCATGCCGGAACCACCTCTCAGACCTGCCAGAACCACATGCCAATGACACCGGAAGCACCTGCCGAGCATGCCGGAAGCACCTGCTCGACTCGCCAGAACCACCTGTCGGACACGCCA
Source organism: Equus asinus (assembly GCF_041296235.1). NCBI lineage: Eukaryota > Metazoa > Chordata > Mammalia > Perissodactyla > Equidae > Equus > Equus asinus. Next base: position 33,168,595 of record NC_091819.1, on the reverse strand, counting down.
AAATCACCTGCCGGCTACGCCACAGCCAGTTGGTGAACACTCGGGAAACACCTGCCGGGCTGGCTGGAACCACCTGCCAGTCACGCCAACATCACCTGCCAGCTACGCCAGAACCACTTGGCGGAGACTCCAGAAACACCTGTTGGGCCAGCCGGAACCACCTCTCAGACGTGCCAGAACCATGTGCCTGAGATGCTGGAACCACACCCCGAACAGACCGAAACCACCTGCCAGACCCAACTGAACCACCTGCCGAGCACGCAGGGACAACCTGCTCGCCTCGCCGGAACCACCTGCCGGGCGCAGCGGAAGCACCTGCCGAGCGCGCCGGAGCCACCTGCTCGCCTCGCCGGAAACACCAGCCGGGCCCAGCGGAAGCACCTGCCGAGCGCGCCGGAGCCACCTGCTCGCCTCGCCGGAAACACCTGCCCGGCGCGCCGGAGCCACCTGCTCGGCTCGCCGGAACCACCTGCCGGGCCCTAACCCTAACCCTAACCCTAACCCTATCCCCAAACCCTAACCCTAACCCTAACCCCTAACCCTAAGCCTAACCCTAAACCCTAACCCAACCGTAACCCTAACCCTAACCCTACCCCTAACCCTAACCCCTAACCCCAAACCCTAAACCCTAACCCTAACCGTAACCCTAACCCTATCCCTAACCCTAACCTGACGGACAGGCTGGAACCAGCTGCTCAACTCGCCGGAACCACCTGCCAGACATGCCAGAACCACCTGCCGAGCACGCCGGAGCCACCTGCTGGACTCACCAGAACCACCTGCCTGACAGGCCAAAATCAACAGCTGGCTATGAGAGAACCACCTGGCAGACAATCCGCAATAACCTGCCAGGCATGCAGGAACCACCTCTCAGACGTAAGAGAACCACGTGCCGGACACGCTGGAACCACGTCCTGGACAGACTGGAACCACCTGCCGGACATGCCTGGACCACCTGCCGAGCACGCCGGAACCACCTGCTCGACTCGCAGGACCCATGTGCCAGACACGCCAAAATGAACTGCCGGCTACACCAGAACCACTTACCGGACACTCCGGAATAACCTGCCCGGCATGCCAGAACCACCTCTCAGAAGTGCCAGAAGCACGTGCTGGACATGCCGGAACAACCTATCGGACAGAACGGAACAACCTGCCGGACACACCAAAATCACCTGCGGGCTACGCCAGAACCACTTGGAGGACTCTCCGGGAAAACCTGCCGGGCATGCTGGAACCACCTCTCAGACGTGCCTGAACCACGTGGCGGACACTCCGGAAACGCATGTCGGGCCGGCCGGAACCACCTCTCAGACGTGCCAGAACCTCATGCCGGACACCCCAGAACCACCTGCTGGACAGACCGGAAACACCTGCCGGACACGCCGGAACCACATGTTCGACTCGCTGGAACCACATTCTGGACATGGCAAAATCACCTGCCGCCTATGCCAGAACCGCTTGGCGAACACTCCGGAATCACCTGTCAGGCATGCCGGAACCACCTCTCAGACATGCCAGAACCACATGCCAATGACACCGGAAGCACCTGCCGAGCATGCCGGAAGCACCTGCTCGACTCGCCAGAACCACCTGTCGGACACGCCAAAATCACCTGCCGGCTACGCCACAGCCAGTTGGTGAACACTCCGGAAACACCTGCCGGGCTGGCTGGAACCACCTGCCAGTCACGCCAACATCAGCTGCCAGCTACGCCAGAACCACTTGGCGGAGACTCCAGAAACACCTGTTGGGCCAGCCGGAACCACCTCTCAGACGTGCCAGAACCATGTGCCTGAGATGCTGGAACCACACCCCGAACAGACCGAAACCACCTGCCAGACCCAACTGAACCACCTGCCGAGCACGCAGGAACAACCTGCTCGACTCGCCAGAACCACCTGGCGGGCGCAGCGGAAGCACCTGCCGAGCGCGCCGGAGCCACCTGCTCGCCTCGCCGGAACCACCTGCCGAGCCCAGCGGAAGCACCTGCCGAGCGCGCCGGAGCCACCTGCTCGACTCGCCGGAACCACCTGTCGGGCGCAGCGGAAGCAGCTGCCAGGAGCGCCGGAGCCACCTGCTCGCCTCACCGGAACCACCTGCCGGGCCCAGCGGAAGCACTTGCCGAGCGCGCCGGAGCCACCTGCTCGCCTCGCCGGAACCACCTGCCGGGCGCAGCGGAAGCACCTGCCGGGCGTGCCGGAGCCATCTGCTCGGCTCGCCGGAACCACCTGCCGGGCCCTAACCCTAACCCTAACCCTAACCCTATCCCCAAACCCTAACCCTAACCCTAACCCGTAACCCTAAGCCTAACCCTAAACCCTAACCCAACCGTAACCCTAACCCTAACCGTACCCCTAACCCTAACCCTACCCCTAACCCTAACCCCTAACCCCAAACCCTAAACCCTAACCCTAACCGTAACCCTAACCCTATCCCTAACCCTAACCTGACGGACAGGCTGGAACCAGCTGCTCAACTCGCCGGAACCACCTGCCAGACATGCCAGAACCACCTGCCGAGCACGCCGGAGCCACCTGCTGGACTCACCAGAACCACCTGCCTGACAGGCCAAAATCAACAGCTGGCTATGAGAGAACCACCTGGCAGACAATCCGCAATAACCTGCCAGGCATGCAGGAACCACCTCTCAGACGTAAGAGAACCACGTGCCGGACACACTGGAACCACGTCCTGGACAGACTGGAACCACCTGCCGGACATGCCTGGACCACCTGCCGAGCACGCCGGAACCACCTGCTCGACTCACAGGACCCATGTGCCAGACACGCCAAAATGAACTGCCGGCTACACCAGAACCACTTACCGGACACTCCGGAATAACCTGCCCGGCATGCCAGAACCACCTCTCAGAAGTGCCAGAAGCACGTGCTGGACATGCCGGAACAACCTATCAGACAGAACGGAACAACCTGCCGGACACACCAAAATCACCTGCGGGCTACGCCAGAACCACTTGGAGGACTCTCCGGGAAAACCTGCCGGGCATGCTGGAACCACCTCTCAGACGTGCCTGAACCACGTGGCGGACACTCCGGAAACGCATGTCGGGCCGGCCGGAACCACCTCTCACACGTGCCAGAACCTCATGCCGGACACCCCAGAACCACCTGCTGGACAGACCGGAAACACCTGCCGGACACGCCGGAACCACATGTTCGACTCGCTGGAACCACATTCTGGACATGGCAAAATCACCTGCCGCCTATGCCAGAACCGCTTGGCGAACACTCCGGAATCACCTGTCAGGCATGCCGGAACCACCTCTCAGACCTGCCAGAACCACATGCCAATGACACCGGAAGCACCTGCCGAGCATGCCGGAAGCACCTGCTCGACTCGCCAGAACCACCTGTCGGACACGCCAAAATCACCTGCCGGCTACGCCACAGCCAGTTGGTGAACACTCCGGAAACACCTGCCGGGCTGGCTGGAACCACCTGCCAGTCACGCCAACATCACCTGCCAGCTACGCCAGAACCACTTGGCGGAGACTCCAGAAACACCTGTTGGGCCAGCTGGAACCACCTCTCAGACGTGCCAGAACCATGTGCCTGAGATGCTGGAACCACACCCCGAACAGACCGAAACCACCTGCCAGACCCAACTGAACCACCTGCCGAGCACGCAGGGACAACCTGCTCGCCTCGCCGGAACCACCTGCCGGGCGCAGCGGAAGCACCTGCCGAGCGCGCCGGAGCCACCTGCTCGCCTCGCCGGAAACACCAGCCGGGCCCAGCTGAAGCACCTGCCGAGCGCGCCGGAGCCACCTGCTCGCCTCGCCGGAACCACCTGCCCGGCGCGCCGGAGCCACCTGCTCGCCTCGCCGGAACCACCTGCCGGGCGCAGCGGAAGCACCTGCCGGGCGCGCCGGAGCCACCTGCTCGGCTCGCCGGAACCACCTGCCGGGCCCTAACCCTAACCCTAACCCTAACCCTATCCCCAAACCCTAACCCTAACCCTAACCCCTAACCCTAAGCCTAACCCTAAACCCTAACCCAACCGTAACCCTAACCCTAACCCTACCCCTAACCCTAACCCCTAACCCCAAACCCTAAACCCTAACCCTAACCGTAACCCTAACCCTATCCCTAACCCTAACCTGACGGACAGGCTGGAACCAGCTGCTCAACTCGCCGGAACCACCTGACACACATGCCAGAACCACCTGCCGAGCACGCCGGAGCCACCTGCTGGACTCACCAGAACCACCTGCCTGACAGGCCAAAATCAACAGCTGGCTATGAGAGAACCACCTGGCAGACAATCCGCAATAACCTGCCAGGCATGCAGGAACCACCTCTCAGACGTAAGAGAACCACGTGCCGGACACGCTGGAACCACGTCCTGGACAGACTGGAACCACCTGCCGGACATGCCTGGACCACCTGCCGAGCACGCCGGAACCACCTGCTCGACTCGCAGGACCCATGTGCCAGACACGCCAAAATGAACTGCCGGCTACACCAGAACCACTTACCGGACACTCCGGAATAACCTGCCCGGCATGCCAGAACCACCTCTCAGAAGTGCCAGAAGCACGTGCTGGACATGCCGGAACAACCTATCGGACAGAACGGAACAACCTGCCGGACACACCAAAATCACCTGCGGGCTACGCCAGAACCAATTGGAGGACTCTCCGGGAAAACCTGCCGGGCATGCTGGAACCACCTCTCAGACGTGCCTGAACCACGTGGCGGACACTCCGGAAACGCATGTCGGGCCGGCCGGAACCACCTCTCACACGTGCCAGAACCTCATGCCGGACACCCCAGAACCACCTGCTGGACAGACCGGAAACACCTGCCGGACACGCCGGAACCACATGTTCGACTCGCGGGAACCACATTCTGGACATGGCAAAATCACCTGCCGCCTATGCCAGAACCGCTTGGCGAACACTCCGGAATCACCTGTCAGGCATGCCGGAACCACCTCTCAGACCTGCCAGAACCACATGCCAATGACACCGGAAGCACCTGCCGAGCATGCCGGAAGCACCTGCTCGACTCGCCAGAACCACCTGTCGGACACGCCAAAATCACCTGCCGGCTACGCCACAGCCAGTTGGTGAACACTCCGGAAACACCTGCCGGGCTGGCTGGAACCACCTGCCAGTCACGCCAACATCACCTGCCAGCTACGCCAGAACCACTTGGCGGAGACTCCAGAAACACCTGTTGGGCCAGCCGGAACCACCTCTCAGACGTGCCAGAACCATGTGCCTGAGATGCTGGAACCACACCCCGAACAGACCGAAACCACCTGCCAGAACCAACTGAACCACCTGCCGAGCACGCCGGAACCACCTGCTCGACTCGCAGGACCCATGTGCCAGACACGCCAAAATGAACTGCCGGCTACACCAGAACCACTTACCGGACACTCCGGAATAACCTTCCCGGCATGCCAGAACCACCTCTCAGAAGTGCCAGAAGCACGTGCTGGACATGCCGGAACATCCTATCGGACAGAACGGAACAACCTGCCGGACACACCAAAATCACCTGCGGGCTACGCCAGAACCACTTGGAGGACTCTCCGGGAAAACCTGCCGGGCATGCTGGAACCACCTCTCAGACGTGCCTGAACCACGTGGCGGACACTCCGGAAACGCATGTCGGGCCGGCCGGAACCACCTCTCAGACGTGCCAGAACCTCATGCCGGACACCCCAGAACCACCTGCTGGACAGACCGGAAACACCTGCCGGACACGCCGGAACCACATGTTCGACTCGCGGGAACCACATTCTGGACATGGCAAAATCACCTGCCGCCTATGCCAGAACCGCTTGGCGAACACTCCGGAATCACCTGTCAGGCATGCCGGAACCACCTCTCAGACCTGCCAGAACCACATGCCAATGACACCGGAAGCACCTGCCGAGCATGCCGGAAGCACCTGCTCGACTCGCCAGAACCACCTGTCGGACACGCCAAAATCACCTGCCGGCTACGCCACAGCCAGTTGGTGAACACTCGGGAAACACCTGCCGGGCTGGCTGGAACCACCTGCCAGTCACGCCAACATCACCTGCCAGCTACGCCAGAACCACTTGGCGGAGACTCCAGAAACACCTGTTGGGCCAGCCGGAACCACCTCTCAGACGTGCCAGAACCATGTGCCTGAGATGCTGGAACCACACCCCGAACAGACCGAAACCACCTGCCAGACCCAACTGAACCACCTGCCGAGCACGCAGGGACAACCTGCTCGCCTCGCCGGAACCACCTGCCGGGCGCAGCGGAAGCACCTGCCGAGCGCGCCGGAGCCACCTGCTCGCCTCGCCGGAAACACCAGCCGGGCCCAGCGGAAGCACCTGCCGAGCGCGCCGGAGCCACCTGCTCGCCTCGCCGGAAACACCTGCCCGGCGCGCCGGAGCCACCTGCTCGGCTCGCCGGAACCACCTGCCGGGCCCTAACCCTAACCCTAACCCTAACCCTATCCCCAAACCCTAACCCTAACCCTAACCCCTAACCCTAAGCCTAACCCTAAACCCTAACCCAACCGTAACCCTAACCCTAACCCTACCCCTAACCCTAACCCCTAACCCCAAACCCTAAACCCTAACCCTAACCGTAACCCTAACCCTATCCCTAACCCTAACCTGACGGACAGGCTGGAACCAGCTGCTCAACTCGCCGGAACCACCTGCCAGACATGCCAGAACCACCTGCCGAGCACGCCGGAGCCACCTGCTGGACTCACCAGAACCACCTGCCTGACAGGCCAAAATCAACAGCTGGCTATGAGAGAACCACCTGGCAGACAATCCGCAATAACCTGCCAGGCATGCAGGAACCACCTCTCAGACGTAAGAGAACCACGTGCCGGACACGCTGGAACCACGTCCTGGACAGACTGGAACCACCTGCCGGACATGCCTGGACCACCTGCCGAGCACGCCGCAACCACCTGCTCGACTCGCAGGACCCATGTGCCAGACACGCCAAAATGAACTGCCGGCTACACCAGAACCACTTACCGGACACTCCGGAATAACCTGCCCGGCATGCCAGAACCACCTCTCAGAAGTGCCAGAAGCACGTGCTGGACATGCCGGAACAACCTATCGGACAGAACGGAACAACCTGCCGGACACACCAAAATCACCTGCGGGCTACGCCAGAACCACTTGGAGGACTCTCCGGGAAAACCTGCCGGGCATGCTGGAACCACCTCTCAGACGTGCCTGAACCACGTGGCGGACACTCCGGAAACGCATGTCGGGCCGGCCGGAACCACCTCTCAGACGTGCCAGAACCTCATGCCGGACACCCCAGAACCACCTGCTGGACAGACCGGAAACACCTGCCGGACACGCCGGAACCACATGTTCGACTCGCTGGAACCACATTCTGGACATGGCAAAATCACCTGCCGCCTATGCCAGAACCGCTTGGCGAACACTCCGGAATCACCTGTCAGGCATGCCGGAACCACCTCTCAGACATGCCAGAACCACATGCCAATGACACCGGAAGCACCTGCCGAGCATGCCGGAAGCACCTGCTCGACTCGCCAGAACCACCTGTCGGACACGCCAAAATCACCTGCCGGCTACGCCACAGCCAGTTGGTGAACACTCCGGAAACACCTGCCGGGCTGGCTGGAACCACCTGCCAGTCACGCCAACATCAGCTGCCAGCTACGCCAGAACCACTTGGCGGAGACTCCAGAAACACCTGTTGGGCCAGCCGGAACCACCTCTCAGACGTGCCAGAACCATGTGCCTGAGATGCTGGAACCACACCCCGAACAGACCGAAACCACCTGCCAGACCCAACTGAACCACCTGCCGAGCACGCAGGAACAACCTGCTCGACTCGCCAGAACCACCTGGCGGGCGCAGCGGAAGCACCTGCCGAGCGCGCCGGAGCCACCTGCTCGCCTCGCCGGAACCACCTGCCGGGCCCAGCGGAAGCACCTGCCGAGCGCGCCGGAGCCACCTGCTCGACTCGCCGGAACCACCTGTCGGGCGCAGCGGAAGCAGCTGCCAGGAGCGCCGGAGCCACCTGCTCGCCTCACCGGAACCACCTGCCGGGCCCAGCGGAAGCACTTGCCGAGCGCGCCGGAGCCACCTGCTCGCCTCGCCGGAACCACCTGCCGGGCGCAGCGGAAGCACCTGCCGGGCGTGCCGGAGCCATCTGCTCGGCTCGCCGGAACCACCTGCCGGGCCCTAACCCTAACCCTAACCCTAACCCTATCCCCAAACCCTAACCCTAACCCTAACCCGTAACCCTAAGCCTAACCCTAAACCCTAACCCAACCGTAACCCTAACCCTAACCGTACCCCTAACCCTAACCCTACCCCTAACCCTAACCCCTAACCCCAAACCCTAAACCCTAACCCTAACCGTAACCCTAACCCTATCCCTAACCCTAACCTGACGGACAGGCTGGAACCAGCTGCTCAACTCGCCGGAACCACCTGCCAGACATGCCAGAACCACCTGCCGAGCACGCCGGAGCCACCTGCTGGACTCACCAGAACCACCTGCCTGACAGGCCAAAATCAACAGCTGGCTATGAGAGAACCACCTGGCAGACAATCCGAAATAACCTGCCAGGCATGCAGGAACCACCTCTCAGACGTAAGAGAACCACGTGCCGGACACACTGGAACCACGTCCTGGACAGACTGGAACCACCTGCCGGACATGCCTGGACCACCTGCCGAGCACGCCGGAACCACCTGCTCGACTCACAGGACCCATGTGCCAGACACGCCAAAATGAACTGCCGGCTACACCAGAACCACTTACCGGACACTCCGGAATAACCTGCCCGGCATGCCAGAACCACCTCTCAGAAGTGCCAGAAGCACGTGCTGGACATGCCGGAACAACCTATCGGACAGAACGGAACAACCTGCCGGACACACCAAAATCACCTGCGGGCTACGCCAGAACCACTTGGAGGACTCTCCGGGAAAACCTGCCGGGCATGCTGGAACCACCTCTCAGACGTGCCTGAACCACGTGGCGGACACTCCGGAAACGCATGTCGGGCCGGCCGGAACCACCTCTCACACGTGCCAGAACCTCATGCCGGACACCCCAGAACCACCTGCTGGACAGACCGGAAACACCTGCCGGACACGCCGGAACCACATGTTCGACTCGCTGGAACCACATTCTGGACATGGCAAAATCACCTGCCGCCTATGCCAGAACCGCTTGGCGAACACTCCGGAATCACCTGTCAGGCATGCCGGAACCACCTCTCAGACCTGCCAGAACCACATGCCAATGACACCGGAAGCACCTGCCGAGCATGCCGGAAGCACCTGCTCGACTCGCCAGAACCACCTGTCGGACACGCCAAAATCACCTGCCGGCTACGCCACAGCCAGTTGGTGAACACTCCGGAAACACCTGCCGGGCTGGCTGGAACCACCTGCCAGTCACGCCAACATCACCTGCCAGCTACGCCAGAACCACTTGGCGGAGACTCCAGAAACACCTGTTGGGCCAGCTGGAACCACCTCTCAGACGTGCCAGAACCATGTGCCTGAGATGCTGGAACCACACCCCGAACAGACCGAAACCACCTGCCAGACCCAACTGAACCACCTGCCGAGCACGCAGGAACAACCTGCTCGACTCGCCGGAACCACCTGCCGGGCGCAGCGGAAGCACCTGCCGAGCGCGCCGGAGCCACGTGCTCGCCTCGCTGGAACCACCTGCCGGGCGCAGCGGAAGCACCTGCCGGGCGCGCCGGAGCCACCTGCTCGGCTCGCCGGAACCACCTGCCGGGCCCTAACCCTAACCCTAACACTAACCCTATCCCCAAACCCTAACCCTAACCCTAACCCCTAACCCTAAGCCTAACCCTAAACCCTAACAAAACCGTAACCCTAACCCTAACCCTACCCCTAACCCTAACCCCTAACCCCAAACCCTAAACCCTAACCCTAACCGTAACCCTAACCCTATCCCTAACCCTAACCTGACGGACAGGCTGGAACCAGCTGCTCAACTCGCCGGAACCACCTGCCAGACATGCCAGAACCACCTGCCGAGCACGCCGGAGCCACCTGCTGGACTCACCAGAACCACCTGCCTGACAGGCCAAAATCAACAGCTGGCTATGAGAGAACCACCTGGCAGACAATCCGAAATAACCTGCCAGGCATGCAGGCACCACCTCTCAGACGTAAGGGAACCACGTGCCGGACACGCTGGAACCACGTCCTGGACAGACTGGAACCACCTGCCGGACATGCCTGGACCACCTGCCGAGCACGCCGGAACCACCTGCTCGACTCGCAGGACCCATGTGCCAGACACGCCAAAATGAACTGCCGGCTACACCAGAACCACTTACCGGACACTCCGGAATAACCTGCCCGGCATGCCAGAACCACCTCTCAGAAGTGCCAGAAGCACGTGCTGGACATGCCGGAACAACCTATCGGACAGAACGGAACAACCTGCCGGACACACCAAAATCACCTGCGGGCTACGCCAGAACCAATTGGAGGACTCTCCGGGAAAACCTGCCGGGCATGCTGGAACCACCTCTCAGACGTGCCTGAACCACGTGGCGGACACTCCGGAAACGCATGTCGGGCCGGCCGGAACCACCTCTCAGACGTGCCAGAACCTCATGCCGGACACCCCAGAACCACCTGCTGGACAGACCGGAAACACCTGCCGGACACGCCGGAACCACATGTTCGACTCGCGGGAACCACATTCTGGACATGGCAAAATCACCTGCCGCCTATGCCAGAACCGCTTGGCGAACACTCCGGAATCACCTGTCAGGCATGCCGGAACCACCTCTCAGACCTGCCAGAACCACATGCCAATGACACCGGAAGCACCTGCCGAGCATGCCGGAAGCACCTGCTCGACTCGCCAGAACCACCTGTCGGACACGCCAAAATCACCTGCCGGCTACGCCACAGCCAGTTGGTGAACACTCCGGAAACACCTGCCGGGCTGGCTGGAACCACCTGCCAGTCACGCCAACATCACCTGCCAGCTACGCCAGAACCACTTGGCGGAGACTCCAGAAACACCTGTTGGGCCAGCCGGAAACACCTCTCAGACGTGCCAGAACCATGTGCCTGAGATGCTGGAACCACACCCCGAACAGACCGAAACCACCTGCCAGAACCAACTGAACCACCTGCCGAGCACGCCGGAACCACCTGCTCGACTCGCAGGACCCATGTGCCAGACACGCCAAAATGAACTGCCGGCTACACCAGAACCACTTACCGGACACTCCGGAATAACCTTCCCGGCATGCCAGAACCACCTCTCAGAAATGCCAGAAGCACGTGCTGGACATGCCGGAACATCCTATCGGACAGAACGGAACAACCTGCCGGACACACCAAAATCACCTGCGGGCTACGCCAGAACCACTTGGAGGACTCTCCGGGAAAACCTGCCGGGCATGCTGGAACCACCTCTCAGACGTGCCTGAACCACGTGGCGGACACTCCGGAAACGCATGTCGGGCCGGCCGGAACCACCTCTCAGACGTGCCAGAACCTCATGCCGGACACCCCAGAACCACCTGCTGGACAGACCGGAAACACCTGCCGGACACGCCGGAACCACATGTTCGACTCGCGGGAACCACATTCTGGACATGGCAAAATCACCTGCCGCCTATGCCAGAACCGCTTGGCGAACACTCCGGAATCACCTGTCAGGCATGCCGGAACCACCTCTCAGACCTGCCAGAACCACATGCCAATGACACCGGAAGCACCTGCCGAGCATGCCGGAAGCACCTGCTCGACTCGCCAGAACCACCTGTCGGACACGCCAAAATCACCTGCCGGCTACGCCACAGCCAGTTGGTGAACACTCGGGAAACACCTGCCGGGCTGGCTGGAACCACCTGCCAGTCACGCCAACATCACCTGCCAGCTACGCCAGAACCACTTGGCGGAGACTCCAGAAACACCTGTTGGGCCAGCCGGAACCACCTCTCAGACGTGCCAGAACCATGTGCCTGAGATGCTGGAACCACACCCCGAACAGACCGAAACCACCTGCCAGACCCAACTGAACCACCTGCCGAGCACGCAGGGACAACCTGCTCGCCTCGCCGGAACCACCTGCCGGGCGCAGCGGAAGCACCTGCCGAGCGCGCCGGAGCCACCTGCTCGCCTCGCCGGAAACACCAGCCGGGCCCAGCGGAAGCACCTGCCGAGCGCGCCGGAGCCACCTGCTCGCCTCGCCGGAAACACCTGCCCGGCGCGCCGGAGCCACCTGCTCGGCTCGCCGGAACCACCTGCCGGGCCCTAACCCTAACCCTAACCCTAACCCTATCCCCAAACCCTAACCCTAACCCTAACCCCTAACCCTAAGCCTAACCCTAAACCCTAACCCAACCGTAACCCTAACCCTAACCCTACCCCTAACCCTAACCCCTAACCCCAAACCCTAAACCCTAACCCTAACCGTAACCCTAACCCTATCCCTAACCCTAACCTGACGGACAGGCTGGAACCAGCTGCTCAACTCGCCGGAACCACCTGCCAGACATGCCAGAACCACCTGCCGAGCACGCCGGAGCCACCTGCTGGACTCACCAGAACCACCTGCCTGACAGGCCAAAATCAACAGCTGGCTATGAGAGAACCACCTGGCAGACAATCCGCAATAACCTGCCAGGCATGCAGGAACCACCTCTCAGACGTAAGAGAACCACGTGCCGGACACGCTGGAACCACGTCCTGGACAGACTGGAACCACCTGCCGGACATGCCTGGACCACCTGCCGAGCACGCCGGAACCACCTGCTCGACTCGCAGGACCCATGTGCCAGACACGCCAAAATGAACTGCCGGCTACACCAGAACCACTTACCGGACACTCCGGAATAACCTGCCCGGCATGCCAGAACCACCTCTCAGAAGTGCCAGAACCATGTGCCTGAGATGCTGGAACCACACCCCGAACAGACCGAAACCACCTGCCAGACCCAACTGAACCACCTGCCGAGCACGCAGGGACAACCTGCTCGCCTCGCCGGAACCACCTGCCGGGCGCAGCGGAAGCACCTGCCGAGCGCGCCGGAGCCACCTGCTCGCCTCGCCGGAAACACCAGCCGGGCCCAGCGGAAGCACCTGCCGAGCGCGCCGGAGCCACCTGCTCGCCTCGCCGGAAACACCTGCCCGGCGCGCCGGAGCCACCTGCTCGGCTCGCCGGAACCACCTGCCGGGCCCTAACCCTAACCCTAACCCTAACCCTATCCCCAAACCCTAACCCTAACCTTAACCCCTAACCCTAAGCCTAACCCTAAACCCTAACCCAACCGTAACCCTAACCCTAACCCTACCCCTAACCCTAACCCCTAACCCCAAACCCTAAACCCTAACCCTAACCGTAACCCTAACCCTATCCCTAACCCTAACCTGACGGACAGGCTGGAACCAGCTGCTCAACTCGCCGGAACCACCTGCCAGACATGCCAGAACCACCTGCCGAGCACGCCGGAGCCACCTGCTGGACTCACCAGAACCACCTGCCTGACAGGCCAAAATCAACAGCTGGCTATGAGAGAACCACCTGGCAGACAATCCGCAATAACCTGCCAGGCATGCAGGAACCACCTCTCAGACGTAAGAGAACCACGTGCCGGACACGCTGGAACCACGTCCTGGACAGACTGGAACCACCTGCCGGACATGCCTGGACCACCTGCCGAGCACGCCGGAACCACCTGCTCGACTCGCAGGACCCATGTGCCAGACACGCCAAAATGAACTGCCGGCTACACCAGAACCACTTACCGGACACTCCGGAATAACCTGCCCGGCATGCCAGAACCACCTCTCAGAAGTGCCAGAAGCACGTGCTGGACATGCCGGAACAACCTATCGGACAGAACGGAACAACCTGCCGGACACACCAAAATCACCTGCGGGCTACGCCAGAACCACTTGGAGGACTCTCCGGGAAAACCTGCCGGGCATGCTGGAACCACCTCTCAGACGTGCCAGAACCTCATGCCGGACACCCCAGAACCACCTGCTGGACAGACCGGAAACCCCTGCCGGACACGCCGGAACCACATGTTCGACTCGCTGGAACCACATTCTGGACATGGCAAAATCACCTGCCGCCTATGCCAGAACCGCTTGGCGAACACTCCGGAATCACCTGTCAGGCATGCCGGAACCACCTCTCAGACATGCCAGAACCACATGCCAATGACACCGGAAGCACCTGCCGAGCATGCCGGAAGCACCTGCTCGACTCGCCAGAACCACCTGTCGGACACGCCAAAATCACCTGCCGGCTACGCCACAGCCAGTTGGTGAACACTCCGGAAACACCTGCCGGGCTGGCTGGAACCACCTGCCAGTCACGCCAACATCAGCTGCCAGCTACGCCAGAACCACTTGGCGGAGACTCCAGAAACACCTGTTGGGCCAGCCGGAACCACCTCTCAGACGTGCCAGAACCATGTGCCTGAGATGCTGGAACCACACCCCGAACAGACCGAAACCACCTGCCAGACCCAACTGAACCACCTGCCGAGCACGCAGGAACAACCTGCTCGACTCGCCAGAACCACCTGGCGGGCGCAGCGGAAGCACCTGCCGAGCGCGCCGGAGCCACCTGCTCGCCTCGCCGGAACCACCTGCCGGGCCCAGCGGAAGCACCTGCCGAGCGCGCCGGAGCCACCTGCTCGACTCGCCGGAACCACCTGTCGGGCGCAGCGGAAGCAGCTGCCAGGAGCGCCGGAGCCACCTGCTCGCCTCACCGGAACCACCTGCCGGGCCCAGCGGAAGCACTTGCCGAGCGCGCCGGAGCCACCTGCTCGCCTCGCCGGAACCACCTGCCGGGCGCAGCGGAAGCACCTGCCGGGCGCGCCGGAGCCACCTGCTCGGCTCGCCGGAACCACCTGCCGGGCCCTAACCCTAACCCTAACCCTAACCCTATTCCCAAACCCTAACCCTAACCCTAACCCGTAACCCTAAGCCTAACCCTAAACCCTAACCCAACCGTAACCCTAACCCTAACCGTACCCCTAACCCTAACCCTACCCCTAACCCTAACCCCTAACCCCAAACCCTAAACCCTAACCCTAACCGTAACCCTAACCCTATCCCTAACCCTAACCTGACGGACAGGCTGGAACCAGCTGCTCAACTCGCCGGAACCACCTGCCAGACATGCCAGAACCACCTGCCGAGCACGCCGGAGCCACCTGCTGGACTCACCAGAACCACCTGCCTGACAGGCCAAAATCAACAGCTGGCTATGAGAGAACCACCTGGCAGACAATCCGAAATAACCTGCCAGGCATGCAGGAACCACCTCTCAGACGTAAGAGAACCACGTGCCGGACACACTGGAACCACGTCCTGGACAGACTGGAACCACCTGCCGGACATGCCTGGACCACCTGCCGAGCACGCCGGAACCACCTGCTCGACTCACAGGACCCATGTGCCAGACACGCCAAAATGAACTGCCGGCTACACCAGAACCACTTACCGGACACTCCGGAATAACCTGCCCGGCATGCCAGAACCACCTCTCAGAAGTGCCAGAAGCACGTGCTGGACATGCCGGAACAACCTATCGGACAGAACGGAACAACCTGCCGGACACACCAAAATCACCTGCGGGCTACGCCAGAACCACTTGGAGGACTCTCCGGGAAAACCTGCCGGGCATGCTGGAACCACCTCTCAGACGTGCCTGAACCACGTGGCGGACACTCCGGAAACGCATGTCGGGCCGGCCGGAACCACCTCTCACACGTGCCAGAACCTCATGCCGGACACCCCAGAACCACCTGCTGGACAGACCGGAAACACCTGCCGGACACGCCGGAACCACATGTTCGACTCGCTGGAACCACATTCTGGACATGGCAAAATCACCTGCCGCCTATGCCAGAACCGCTTGGCGAACACTCCGGAATCACCTGTCAGGCATGCCGGAACCACCTCTCAGACCTGCCAGAACCACATGCCAATGACACCGGAAGCACCTGCCGAGCATGCCGGAAGCACCTGCTCGACTCGCCAGAACCACCTGTCGGACACGCCAAAATCACCTGCCGGCTACGCCACAGCCAGTTGGTGAACACTCCGGAAACACCTGCCGGGCTGGCTGGAACCACCTGCCAGTCACGCCAACATCACCTGCCAGCTACGCCAGAACCACTTGGCGGAGACTCCAGAAACACCTGTTGGGCCAGCTGGAACCACCTCTCAGACGTGCCAGAACCATGTGCCTGAGATGCTGGAACCACACCCCGAACAGACCGAAACCACCTGCCAGACCCAACTGAACCACCTGCCGAGCACGCAGGAACAACCTGCTCGACTCGCCGGAACCACCTGCCGGGCGCAGCGGAAGCACCTGCCGAGCGCGCCGGAGCCACGTGCTCGCCTCGCTGGAACCACCTGCCGGGCGCAGCGGAAGCACCTGCCGGGCGCGCCGGAGCCACCTGCTCGGCTCGCCGGAACCACCTGCCGGGCCCTAACCCTAACCCTAACCCTAACCCTATCCCCAAACCCTAACCCTAACCCTAACCCCTAACCCTAAGCCTAACCCTAAACCCTAACCCAACCGTAACCCTAACCCTAACCGTACCCCTAACCCTAACCCTACCCCTAACCCTAACCCCTAACCCCAAACCCTAAACCCTAACCCTAACCGTAACCCTAACCCTATCCCTAACCCTAACCTGACGGACAGGCTGGAACCAGCTGCTCAACTCGCCGGAACCACCTGCCAGACATGCCAGAACCACCTGCCGAGCACGCCGGAGCCACCTGCTGGACTCACCAGAACCACCTGCCTGACAGGCCAAAATCAACAGCTGGCTATGAGAGAACCACCTGGCAGACAATCCGAAATAACCTGCCAGGCATGCAGGCACCACCTCTCAGACGTAAGGGAACCACGTGCCGGACACGCTGGAACCACGTCCTGGACAGACTGGAACCACCTGCCGGACATGCCTGGACCACCTGCCGAGCACGCCGGAACCACCTGCTCGACTCGCCGTACCCATGTGCCAGACACGCCAAAATGAACTGCCGGCTACACCAGAACCACTTACCGGACACTCCGGAATAACCTGCCCGGCATGCCAGAACCACCTCTCAGAAGTGCCAGAAGCACGTGCTGGACATGCCGGAACAACCTATCGGACAGAACGGAACAACCTGCCGGACACACCAAAATCACCTGCGGGCTACGCCAGAACCAATTGGAGGACTCTCCGGGAAAACCTGCCGGGCATGCTGGAACCACCTCTCAGACGTGCCTGAACCACGTGGCGGACACTCCGGAAACGCATGTCGGGCCGGCCGGAACCACCTCTCAGACGTGCCAGAACCTCATGCCGGACACCCCAGAACCACCTGCTGGACAGACCGGAAACACCTGCCGGACACGCCGGAACCACATGTTCGACTCGCGGGAACCACATTCTGGACATGGCAAAATCACCTGCCGCCTATGCCAGAACCGCTTGGCGAACACTCCGGAATCACCTGTCAGGCATGCCGGAACCACCTCTCAGACATGCCAGAACCACATGCCAATGACACCGGAAGCACCTGCCGAGCATGCCGGAAGCACCTGCTCGACTCGCCAGAACCACCTGTCGGACACGCCAAAATCACCTGCCGGCTACGCCACAGCCAGTTGGTGAACACTCCGGAAACACCTGCCGGGCTGGCTGGAACCACCTGCCAGTCACGCCAACATCACCTGCCAGCTACGCCAGAACCACTTGGCGGAGACTCCAGAAACACCTGTTGGGCCAGCCGGAAACACCTCTCAGACGTGCCAGAACCATGTGCCTGAGATGCTGGAACCACACCCCGAACAGACCGAAACCACCTGCCAGACCCAACTGAACCACCTGCCGAGCACGCAGGAACAACCTGCTCGACTCGCCAGAACCACCTGCCGGGCGCAGCGGAAGCACCTGCCGAGCGCGCCGGAGCCACCTGCTCGCCTCGCCGGAACCACCTGCCGGGCCCAGCGGAAGCACCTGCCGAGCGCGCCGGAGCCACCTGCTCGACTCGCCGGAACCACCTGCCGGGCGCGCCGGAGCCACCTGCTCGGCTCGCCGGAACCACCTGCCGGGCCCTAACCCTAACCCTAACCCTAACCCTATCCCCAAACCCTAACCCTAACCCTAACCCGTAACCCTAAGCCTAACCCTAAACCCTAACCCAACCGTAACCCTAACCCTAACCGTACCCCTAACCCTAACCCTACCCCTAACCCTAACCCCTAACCCCAAACCCTAAACCCTAACCCTAACCGTAACCCTAACCCTATCCCTAACCCTAACCTGACGGACAGGCTGGAACCAGCTGCTCAACTCGCCGGAACCACCTGCCAGACATGCCAGAACCACCTGCCGAGCACGCCGGAGCCACCTGCTGGACTCACCAGAACCACCTGCCTGACAGGCCAAAATCAACAGCTGGCTATGAGAGAACCACCTGGCAGACAATCCGAAATAACCTGCCAGGCATGCAGGCACCACCTCTCAGACGTAAGGGAACCACGTGCCGGACACGCTGGAACCACGTCCTGGACAGACTGGAACCACCTGCCGGACATGCCTGGACCACCTGCCGAGCACGCCGGAACCACCTGCTCGACTCGCAGGACCCATGTGCCAGACACGCCAAAATGAACTGCCGGCTACACCAGAACCACTTACCGGACACTCCGGAATAACCTGCCCGGCGTGCCAGAACCACCTCTCAGAAGTGCCAGAAGCACGTGCTGGACATGCCGGAACAACCTATCGGACAGAACGGAACAACCTGCCGGACACACCAAAATCACCTGCGGGCTACGCCAGAACCACTTGGAGGACTCTCCGGGAAAACCTGCCGGGCATGCTGGAACCACCTCTCAGACGTGCCTGAACCACGTGGCGGACACTCCGGAAACGCATGTCGGGCCGGCCGGAACCACCTCTCAGACGTGCCAGAACCTCATGCCGGACACCCCAGAACCACCTGCTGGACAGACCGGAAACACCTGCCGGACACGCCGGAACCACATGTTCGACTCGCTGGAACCACATTCTGGACATGGCAAAATCACCTGCCGCCTATGCCAGAACCGCTTGGCGAACACTCCGGAATCACCTGTCAGGCATGCCGGAACCACCTCTCAGACCTGCCAGAACCACATGCCAATGACACCGGAAGCACCTGCCGAGCATGCCGGAAGCACCTGCTCGACTCGCCAGAGCCACCTGTCGGATACGCCAAAATCACCTGCCGGCTACGCCACAGCCAGTTGGTGAACACTCCGGAAACACCTGCCGGGCTGGCTGGAACCACCTGCCAGTCACGCCAACATCACCTGCCAGCTACGCCAGAACCACTTGGCGGAGACTCCAGAAACACCTGTTGGGCCAGCTGAAACCACCTCTCAGACGTGCCAGAACCATGTGCCTGAGATGCTGGAACCACACCCCGAACAGACCGAAACCACCTGCCAGACCCAACTGAACCACCTGCCGAGCACGCAGGAACGACCTGCTCGACTCGCCGGAACCACCTGCCGGGCGCAGCGGAAGCACCTGCCGAGCGCGCCGGAGCCACGTGCTCGCCTCGCCGGAACCACCTGCCGGGCCCAGCGGAAGCACCTGCCGAGCGCGCCGGAGCCACCTGCTCGCCTCGCCGGAACCACCTGCCGGGCGCAGCGGAAGCACCTGCCGGGCGCGCCGGAGCCACCTGCTCGGCTCGCCGGAACCACCTGCCGGGCCCTAACCCTAACCCTAACCCTAACCCTATCCCCAAACCCTAACCCTAACCCTAACCCCTAACCCTAAGCCTAACCCTAAACCCTAACCCAACCGTAACCCTAACCCTAACCCTACCCCTAACCCTAACCCCTAACCCCAAACCCTAAACCCTAACCCTAACCGTAACCCTAACCCTATCCCTAACCCTAACCTGACGGACAGGCTGGAACCAGCTGCTCAACTCGCCGGAACCACCTGCCAGACATGCCAGAACCACCTGCCGAGCATGCCGGAGCCACCTGCTCGCCTCGCCGGAACCACCTGCCGGGCGCAGCGGAAGCACCTGCCGGGCGCGCCGGAGCCACCTGCTCGGCTCGCCGGAACCACCTGCCGGGCCCTAACCCTAACCCTAACCCTATCCCCAAACCCTAACCCTAACCCTAACCCCTAACCCTAAGCCTAACCCTAAACCCTAACCCAACCGTAACCCTAACCCTAACCCTACCCCTAACCCTAACCCCTAACCCCAAACCCTAAACCCTAACCCTAACCGTAACCCTAACCCTATCCCTAACCCTAACCTGACGGACAGGCTGGAACCAGCTGCTCAACTCGCCGGAACCACCTGCCAGACATGCCAGAACCACCTGCCGAGCACGCCGGAGCCACCTGCTGGACTCACCAGAACCACCTGCCTGACAGGCCAAAATCAACAGCTGGCTATGAGAGAACCACCTGGCAGACAATCCGCAATAACCTGCCAGGCATGCAGGAACCACCTCTCAGACGTAAGAGAACCACGTGCCGGACACGCTGGAACCACGTCCTGGACAGACTGGAACCACCTGCCGGACATGCCTGGACCACCTGCCGAGCACGCCGGAACCACCTGCTCGACTCGCAGGACCCATGTGCCAGACACGCCAAAATGAACTGCCGGCTACACCAGAACCACTTACCGGACACTCCGGAATAACCTGCCCGGCGTGCCAGAACCACCTCTCAGAAGTGCCAGAAGCACGTGCTGGACATGCCGGAACAACCTATCGGACAGAACGGAACAACCTGCCGGACACACCAAAATCACCTGCGGGCTACGCCAGAACCACTTGGAGGACTCTCCGGGAAAACCTGCCGGGCATGCTGGAACCACCTCTCAGACGTGCCTGAACCACGTGGCGGACACTCCGGAAACGCATGTCGGGCCGGCCGGAACCACCTCTCAGACGTGCCAGAACCTCATGCTGGACACCCCAGAACCACCTGCTGGACAGACCGGAAACACCTGCCGGACACGCCGGAACCACATGTTCGACTCGCTGGAACCACATTCTGGACATGGCAAAATCACCTGCCGCCTATGCCAGAACCGCTTGGCGAACACTCCGGAATCACCTGTCAGGCATGCCGGAACCACCTCTCAGACATGCCAGAACCACATGCCAATGACACCGGAAGCACCTGCCGAGCATGCCGGAAGCACCTGCTCGACTCGCCAGAACCACCTGTCGGACACGCCAAAATCACCTGCCGGCTACGCCACAGCCAGTTGGTGAACACTCCGGAAACACCTGCCGGGCTGGCTGGAACCACCTG